>NC_070583.1:30682813-30870313 GCF_027409825.1 Scomber japonicus | reverse complement strand
AGGAGGCGGTCACACAGTACAACAGACCCCACCTGACCACACCCAGTTGTGACGTTCAGTGCTTTAAGTGGTTCAAAAGACTTATATACCCCTTTTCCACCGAGCTGGAGCTGGTTCGGAGCCAGAGCCTGACTAAGCACCGGTTCTTTGCTTTTCCACCGTCAAAGCTCCAGCCTGGGGCCTCAGAACGGGAGCCAGAGCGAGCACCAACTCTTTGCTGGTCTAAAGCAAGAACCGATTACGTCAGCGGACTAGGGGCGGGGCTAACGTTTATTAGCCGGCTAGCAGGGTTAACGTTCATCGCTCACTGGTGAATCATGGAAGTGCTTCAAAGGAGCGCGCTGGCTACGTTATACAGTGACGTAATCACGTGGCTCCTTGCCGGTGGAAAAAGCAACAGGTTCATAAGAGGTGCTTGGATTAGCACCAACTGAGCACTAGCTAGCACTAGCACTAGCTCCGAACCAGCACTGGCTCCAGCTCGGTGGAAAAGGGGTAATAGAGGCCTGTGTAGCCATGTTTTTCCTCCTTCTGAAACAATTTCATTTTGAAGAGCTTTAGATAGTGAAAAACATGTTTCAGAAGGATTTTGACTTTTAGAGAGCCTTGTTTCTGTCTAAACATGGCTGAAAAACTTCCATGGGTTAAACAAGGATACAATAATATTACTCCTCTGTATTTCATTACCTCTTTCCCACTTAGTTTCACCCTCTCATGAGATCTTCCTTTGTTCTGCTGCATTATGTCACTCCCTTGTTTGTGTGTATGTGTTGTTCACTGACCTCATCATTTGACTGGATCTGTAGCTGCCTGTGGTGAACAAACTCATGCAGAAATGTCCCAGTGTTTGTGGTGTTGGAGCATTTTCATTATTGACAATCTCCAAGCTGCTGCTGTTGCTGCTGCTGCTGCTGCTTTATTCTCTTGACACCATCTTCCTGGAAGTATCTTGGCCCAGTCAACTCTTGAAAGCGCATGCCACAAGTTTCGATGGCCCAGAGCCGTAATAAGACACTTCATTTATTGTAGCTTTACTAGCAAAACCTTCTACACACACAAATACACACATGCAAGGATTTTAGACCGTGAGGGGTCAGGAATGTCGAGGAAAGAGGGATAAAGAGGGGAAATGGAGAGAAAGAGGGATAAACGGGGGAAGAGGGACAAGCAAGGGGGTGAAACAAAGTGAAAAGTGAAGTATGAAGTGAGGAGAAAAAAGAGAGATTGGCTTAATCTGCAGTATAGTGTTAAGTCTCAACTAAGCTGTAGTATTATAACGGAACAATCTGCTGACTAACTATTAAAACTAACCCCTGTCGATTTTCTTTTGCTGCTCTTTACCATCAGTGCTTTCTTCATCCCACCTCCTTTTTTCCCTTTTTCCCGTTCTCATTCTCGAACTACTAAACATATCACTGTGCTTTGGAGTGAGTGCGTGTGAGAGCATGTTGAGTTCTGCTGAAGAGCCAACTATAGCATCTCTTATGAGTTGCAGTTTCCTGGGAAACTTCAGGAAACTTCCCTGTATTACTGGTACATCTTCTTGAAATAGCACTGTTTTTTTGGGGTTTTAAAAAAAAAAGAAAGACAGATTGGATGCAGATTTTATTATTTCTTATTCATAATGTGTCGGGGAAGTAGTGTCAGGACATTTGAGGAATTCTAGAAATGAACAGAGGAAGAAAAAGAGATTGGCAGAGGGCGGCAGAAAGGACAAACTGGGTGGGAGAGACAGAGACACAGAGAAGGTATTTCCGGAGTGGTGTCGGGGTTAAGGCTAGTCTCTGTGGCTGATGGCTATCTCGGGAGCCCAGTGCATTGTGGGATAGGTTGCTGGACAGGAAGTGGAGGGGATGTCAGATTACAGGCTGTGGTAGGACGACTGGAAATTGAGGATGTAGAGTGGATCGAAGGCTCCTCCTGGTGTGTCATTGTAATGCTGTCTGGCTGGATGTCTTCCCTTTGAAGATGACATTAAACAGACTTCTGATGGAAACGATAGCATGCAGTCTCCTAGTGAGGTCCCTGTTCGCCTTTTGGATATATAATTTATGAAATAATCAGAATCAGTGATGTTCAAAGTACTTGAATTTTAAACTTGTGGAGTGTTTCTAGTTTTGAAATGAAGCTGAATGTGGGACCTTAGGCTGTGAGTGCTCTGTAAAAGTAAATGAGCTCTGTGGTGCACAAAGTAACTAATGCTGTGGGAACGGTTAGTAGACCTCCACCTGATGACCTACAGTAACATACTGAGAGTGTTCATGGAGGAATGAGAGAGGCTTGTTAATGGCAATTTTCCAAATTTATGATTGGAAATGCTTTATAGCAGTATTCATCAAATGTTTGCATTAATATGATGAAGTACTTTTGATAATATTGAATCATTTAATGCAGTGGAATAGCAAGAAACAGACATTCCAGTTTTGGTTATTTAATCTGTGGTTTCCAGAAAATGGACACAGTGCATATAATAACTTTATTATTAAAGTAAATGAGCCCTCATTCCTAATGGTTTTCATACACATATCAATAATGTTTTGCATGTCAATAATAATGAACCCTGTTTCATCTTTTTAAAATTCTGTTGGTATGAATAAGCATATCATTTGTTCCCATCGAAGTAGAGTTTTCAAACTTTTTCTCAGTGACAAGAACACATCTGAAGAGTTATGATGCAGTTTGCTGAAACATTTCACCCAAACATTTTCACATTTCATAACTTTATAAGACATATTGTTCACAATTTTAGTTAATACACATACAGGCCTTTAAGAGGCATTTGATTTGAATGTATCCATGTGTGTGCCCTAGCACCTATCCTGTCCTTGCCTCAGCCTCAACTATCAGGGACAAAGGCTCTTTTCTCTCTCTCTCTCTCTCTCTCTCTCTCTCTCTCTCTCTCTCTCTCTCTCTCATCTCTCTCTCTCTCTCCTCTCTCTCTCTCTCTCTCTCTCTCTCTCTCTCTCTCTCTCTCTCTCTCTCTCTCTCTCTCTCTCTCTCTCTCTCTCTCTCTCTCTCTCTCTCTCTCTCTCACACACAGATACAGATACAGATACGCACACACACACTACCCCATCACCCCATAAGGGCGTATTTGGAGTGCAAGTGGATCTGGTTACCTGTTCTCTCTCTCTCACACACATGCTACGGTTTCGACAACAATCACAGCTCAGTTTGATATCACGTGTTGTTTACTTTTTTTTATTAAACTCTTAATATAACTGTTGTTTCTGACTTGAGCACAGAATTGGAAAACAACTCAGACAAATAATTGCAATGACATCAAATGCATCATTCTATCAAAGCAAACATTTTCAATATTTATCCTAGTGTATACTGTGTGTATATATTTGACGTCATATGACTTCTCAACAGTTTAAACTGTGATTACACCTTGACCCTGTGACAGGAAGAAAATCCATGGATACACCATGTAATTATTATGTTTTAGTATGACTACTGCCCCCTTGTGGATACTGTGGATGTAGGTGCTTCTGTCAGATACATTGATGTAGATATAAATCACAAATTTGCAGCTTTAAATCCTGAGCCTTTTGAACCCCTCCAGTTTCTTTTGAGGCTGTGAGTAGAAAATGATAGATATTATCAATCACACAGTAAGAGTTTAATTCATGTTCCTACAGTATTTAAGAGATACATATTTCTGTGTTTTCTTTTAAAAGAAGGCAGACAGATGGAGAGAAAGTGAGACTAGAATCATGAAATAGACTGAATACTGAATATGGACAGACAGAGAGCTTTATGTGGACCTCCTGTGTTGTATGCTGTAGGCAGCAGTGGGAATCAACTCTTTCCTGGAATCATCTGTCATTATCTAGTTACCCAGTACACACACACACACACACACACACACACACACACACACCTGCCGCACACATACACACAACTGAATAACACATGATGTTAGTGCATTAAAACATTTTTGGTCCTACATTGTTTATTTTGTCCTTCAATGTCGTAATTGTATGAGGGATGTTGTGATAAATGCCAGATGGAAAACAAGACCACACACACACACACACACACACACACACACACACACACACACACACACACACACACACACACACACACACACACACACAGGCTCGAATGGTACAAGCTGTCTGAATCCACAGGTGTGCAATGAGAAATCTGTTTTGATCTGTTTGGGCAGTCATGCGTCCTCTACTCCTAAAGTTACTCTCTCTTTCTCACACACACCTGTGGACCAGTAGGTTACGTTGACAGGTGTCATCAGCTCGCCTACATGTTTATCTATAGACTGACTCCGTGTCTTGTGGGCCAATGTTGCCTCAGAGACTGATACATATGTCAAATCAGCTGTCATTTCCCAGCACTTAGTAACACTCGGCAACCCGGCCAAGCAGTGCGGCTGAGCAGGAATTAAACCACACACGCATTTCTTTGCAGGGTGGGGAGGAAATAAGAGGTTGAACCACTGCTGCAGATTCAGCCCACTCATGATCAGCCACATATGTGTGTATCCGACATGATGCTCTGATGTGTTTGTTTATGAAATGTTGTCGATCGTGCAACAAAATGAATATTTAACAATTAGATTTGGACTTTTTTTACATGATTGATTGATTGAAGGTGGTAAGCAGGCTGCAGAATGTAATAAAATAACATTGATTCATGATCATTGTAGCATTCAGTTCACTCCCTGTTAGATCATAAATCAATGTTTCTGCCAATGTAAAATCTGAACATAAAAAATAATAATTCCAAGAAAGGAGGCAGACCACATAGTTAGAGCCTGTGTGGAGGGTTTGTATGTGTATGTGTGTGTGTGTGTGTGTGTGTGTGTGTGTGTGTGTGTGTGTCTATGAATGCACACGACTTTTAAATCTGGGTCAGTCCACTATGAGCCGGTAACTCATTCAGAGTTACAACACTTCATTCCCAGGCTGGCCACTTTTTCTGCATGTGCACATTCAGAAAACGCACGCACACACACACTTAATGGCTTTTTTTTCTTCATTACCTAGCAACTGCATTAGTCCAAAACTAAACAGGAAATGCTGAGGATGTGAGTGTTCTAAAGTTGCTATGGAAACAACATGCCATTGATGGTAGTATAACTCGTCAGGTGTCAAAAAAAAAAATCCAATGAAAAGAGCAAAAGCAGCAATGAATTGATGTTATTCATCTGTGACAGACAGTAGGCCTCCACTGTTGTCTGGTAACTCATTAAAACTCAATCAAAGAGCAATAAAGTTGAACTGAGACACATGTTCCTTCATTATGATAAACATGTGTACTAGTTTCGTTTACAGTCAATTCCACAAATATCATCAGTCTGCTGTAAAGACCCACTAAAGCACCAAATCCCAATACAGTATATCAATCCATAGCTGAAAAATAGTTCCCAACAAATGACACTATTTCCTACAGTTTGAGTCATGTGTAGCGGCTTTCCAGTACCTTAAAAAAGTCGCTGGTGAGGCAGAATAGGTCTTGTATTTGTGTGACACGCTGCTGCTGTTCCAGAGAAGCACACTGAGTCCAAAAAGAAGTTTCGGAGATTTTAAATGAATGAATGAATACTACAGCGGCTTTACACGCACCCGTAGGATGTTATATGTGTACACTTGGCGAACGTGTATCAAAGCAAACAAAAACGATAATGAAATGCGGTCAACAAAAATTAGCCGTAGACTCGCCTCCTTCCCAGTGCAGGTGAAGCAGGTTCTGATATAACCTACTGGCTGTCAACTACAGTGCCCACATGACCCCAAACACTGCATATCACCATGGCAACAAGACAAAACTAATTAAACACAGAATAACTAATAAGCAAATCAATATATGGCTCCTACAGTCATGTTTAGCCTATCATAAAGCTTACATATTGGTCTGTTCAGTAATAGCCATTTTACAGTATGCATTACGACATAGCAAAAGGCATTCAAGGCAATTGGCCAGTTTAAAAACAAAGCTTGCCTAGTCTGTTTCTTTTTGATTATGGCTCAAAAACATATGACATCTATAGAGAAGTTTGGTCTCAGCGTCTGCAGATTAATTCTATAGCTGCTATGTTATGATTCACTTAAGTTGGCTCGATACAAGCTGAATAAATCTCCCTGTCTGTTATCTTCATGGCCATCTTGACTGTGCACACCTGGCAGAGATCTTTTAGTTGATGAGTCAATGTGTGAGTTTTCATTACTGGGCTTGAGAGTGACTAACACATTGCTGGTTTCGCCTCAGTGGTCACATTACCTAATATCTGATGATTGTTGTAGTAAAAGTGTAGTGTACATATTGTTATTTTGTTGTTTGTTAATAGGAATCAAACTCAAAAATTAAAACAGTAAGAAAAAGTAAGTATTGTATTAAATGTAGTCTTGAGTCCATGAAGGTAGAAACATACTGACACAGATTTAAAGAAAATAAAGAGTTAAATATCTCCTGTTTTCCTCTGACTTTTATTCACAAGTAAAAATATACTTTGTAACTTAAGATTCATAGAGTAAAATAAATGCATGGCAGTTGTACGGAGGGTGTATGTCTTTAAAAATGTCTGTGCTCCAACCCTCCAAACAAGCCAGAGATTGTCATCTCTGATCTCTGTCACCAGACCTTCAAAACCGTCTATTGTTTCTACGGCAACGAGGATTAAAGGCCAATTTCCTGCCACGAGTTTGACCTTTTAAATGTCCTTTTATGACCTTTCCTATTGTGACCGTCTGATCTCTGTTGGAGAGAAAAGGTCTGAGTCTGTTGTGGTTTATTGCCGTACTGATCCACCTCATACCATGCTCAGCTTTGTGAAGTTGTGTTTTCAGAGAGGAGAGTTTTAGTACAACATTATATTCTCAGTGTTTACTTTTTTGCAGTTTTACAGTTTGCTGTACTTTGAAAGCAGCTGTTGCCCCTTTAGTTTAATCGTGAGTAGTTCTCAATTTTACACATGCTATCTTCCACTTCTGAAACTTTCTTTTTTTTTAAACTGCATTTTTAATTTCTATACTCATGGAAACTTTGCACACAATCCTTCTTTTGTGTTGCTAAATCTGCAGTTTTGCTGTCTTTCTGCTTTTGATTTTTGTATGTATGTTTCTGTGAGTTTAATAATGGTAACTACCTTAAAAGAGAAAACAATTAAAACCTCAGATGTAATAAAATAATTGGTTTCTGAATACCGTATTGGCGCTAATATAGGGTGATCCTGATTACAAGATGACCCCGCCCTTTTCACCTGTTTTTGTACTAACTTCATAGTATAGTTACATAGTGGTCAAAAGTTGTGTTTTCTGGCAGTTAGCATTTATTTTAGTGCCTGTTTGTCTGTTTGAGCTCATCATCATCATCATCATCATCATCATCATCATCTGTGGCAGTTGTATTTGGCAGTTTGAAATATTCCCTTTCTGCAGTAGAGACACCGGAAGACGTTTTGGACTTGTTTTCACTCGTAAATTAATATTCTCTGCGGCAAAAACACATTATACGAGCTTTCAGAAACTTCTGCAGGTTAAACTTTACCAGTGAAGCACTTCTAGGGCTGACTGACTCTAACAGACTCACTATAAACAAACTTTAAGACACAAACAGTCTAGCAACATTCAGCCATAGCGTCCTCCTGGGTCAAATTGACCCTGTCTGTTTTGACTGTTCCTTCCTTCCTTCCTTCCTTCCTTCCTTCCTTCCTTCCTTCCTTCCTTCCTTCCTCCCTGCTTTCCTTCCTCCTTCCTTCCTTCCCGGGTCAAACTGACCCCGTCTGGCCTTCCTTCCTCCTTCCTTCTCGCTTTCTTTGCTCCCTTCCTTCCTTCCTTCCTTCCTTCCTTCCTTCCTTCCTTCCTTCCTTCCTTCCTTCCTTCCTTCCTTCCTTCCTTCCTTCCTTCCTTCCTTCCTTGACTCGAGGACAACAGGAGGGTTAAAAAAAAAGAAATGCTGACAGTTTTAAGTGATTTGTAGTTGATGAGCCAAAACATACTAAACACAGGTATGGTCCTTTAAAATGACATCCTTGCTCACTGTTGTCATGGTTATCTGTAGGCTGCTGCCATTCAGTGCCGTGCTCAGTCTCCCTGCATAGAAACAGAACTGGCAGAAAGGGCATTTCTATTCAAATCTATGTTTCTCAATTGCGTATGTAGCTGCAACAGGAGGAGGGGGGAACTTTTTAGAGAGTGTTGCCATAAAATAATTAGTGCTGTGGGGTGATGTTAAGAAAGCAGAGGTTACCATGGCAGAGGGTCAGTTTGATAGATTGATGGACAGCTAGGTCATCCTCCCCCCTTTGCTCATCCCTCAGACGCCTCACTCGATTATTTGTCGGGGGATTGGTCGAGCCTGGCTGAGCGGAGTGGAGCCGAGCGCTGTGAGCGTCTGCCCTGCCTGCTGTCTCTCATTATACACACCCAGGGGGAGGGCCGTGACACATTCACACACACCCACACACACACTCCTTCTATCCGCACACCTCGACATGCGCTCAGATCTTGCTTACATCATCCATGCAGTAGAAACAGATCAGACACCCATGCATACATGCTGAAGTGTGTTCATTTGCCTTGCACATACTCACTGTGAGTGCGCTGTCTGACACACACACACACACACATACACACACACATAAACACACACACACACACAGAGAAGAGCTGCGCAGCCGAGCCTACCTGCTACAAAACAGACGCACAGTATGACATGCTGAAGATGCAAGACTGAATGTGTTGGAAGAGCAGAACATTTTGCTTTCTGAAGGCTTGAATTATTTAGAGCGTGTGTTACCAGAAGAGGAGAGGACAGAAAAAAACATCTAAGAAGGAAGGATGTGTATTTTCTGTTGTGAATAAGAGGAAAGGTTGGTGATTCCCTTCTCTCTTTCATCGACCCTCAGGTGTGTCTGATTTTTCTTTTATCTGGTATAATTCTGCGAAGATGAAGACCGAGAGTTTGTGTGAGTAAACCTGCGATTAAAAATAACCCCCAGCAAAACACTGCAGGTGTTCTCAGGTAGTTTCGTGCGTGTCTATGTGCCAAAGCGAGTGTGCGGACAGGCACACGGACTGCTTCGCATGCTGCAGATGGTTCGAACCCTAGCCCAGTTCAGCATCGCTCTGGAGGAAATGAATGAGAGCGGAGAGACCACGGGAGATGAAGGAGGAGGTGGTGGAGGAGAGAGAGATGGTGGTGGTGGTGGTGGTGGTGGAGGAGAAGAAGTGGTGGACAGAGATGCTGTGGATCAGTTCAGGAACAACGGGAACGGGCACTCCAGTGGGAATTTGAACGGGAATGGACTTTGTGCTGGAAGCCCCCAGTCTAACGGAGAGGTAGACTAGTGTTTCTCTTTATTTGTAGAGAAGTGTGTCTCTGTGTGTATGTGTCTATGTGGTCAGTCACTGTCTTGCATCTTTGCTTCATATCTAGGACATTATCCCCTCTGCCTGTCCAAGTTGATATGGATTTCAATCTATCCTTCCCCCCTCCTCCTCCTCCTCCGATCCTCCGATTAAATCTACTTTCTGTCCTCTCTTGCTCTTTCCTCTTGAACTCTCTCTTTCTTTCTTTTTACTTGTTCCCTTGTAACTCATTCCTTGTTTTAATATGTGTGTGTCTCTCCATAGAGGTCTCTTTCTTCCTCATGCCTGTCCATAATAGAATTAGAGCTGAGTGAATCACACGATAAGCTCCAACACCTACTGTCACAAACAGTCACAAACACTCTGTAGTCCCTCTGTCTGTCTGTCCATCTGCACTCTTTCATCAATCTGCACACTCGCTGCTTAGTGTTTGTATGGTTTATATACGCCTTTCTTGGTAGATGTATTATTAAGTGTGTTTAATTTAAGTTGTTGCAGTAGTCGTAGCTCTACTGTAGCAGCTCTTTCTTTTTGCATGTCAGTTGCTTACCTTATGTTTGAGTTATGTGTGTTTGAGTAGGAACAGGATCCACAAACACGCTCTTATGTAGTATATGCACACACACATATAGTCACATATAGATATAGCATAGCCACCGTAGTTGTGCTAATCTTAACCCCCAGCCTGGTAATCCATACTAAGGATTGCAGTGTGTTTTTATGTGTGGGGGAGTCAAGTAAATCTCTGTAAAAGCAAAGCTAAATTTTCATGACCAAAATTTCTGTTTATGTATTTAGTAATCGGTTCTCCATACACACGTCATACACATTTCCTAGAAATTTCAAAAATCAAGTTAACCACACCAAGAACACAAGCCTTTCTATTGTATTACATTGTTGATTACTCTCCTGATTCATTTTGATTCAATTGTTTTGGTCCAGAAAATCTTTAGAAAAAAGTCCATCATGTTTTCCCACAGCCCAAGTAGACACACTCAAACATCTTGTTTTGGGTGACCAACAGTCCAAAACCTCAAAATATATTGTTTGATATCATAGAAGACTGAGAAAAACAGCAAATATTAACAATGGAGAACAGAAAACCAGCTTATTTTTAGAATTTTTGCTTTAAAAAATGACAAAATAGTGCAGATTAATTGACTAATGTATCTAATAGCTTAATCATTTCAGCTCTAAGTTTATCCAATAATCCAGTTCCTTTGCTGTATTGAAGTAAAGTAGAACTAATTACACATACTAACATTCATCACTTTGTTGATTGATTGCTTGATTGAATGTAATGTGACATAGATGTTGTGGAGCTATGGAAATGAAAAGGTATGATAAGAGCCTAGACGGGACAGGAACGGAGAGATGATGATGATGATGACTATGGAGGAGTTGGGAGATGGATCAATAGTGTGAGCGTGCATGTCTGAAAGAGAATGAAGGTTATTGATCAGTACAGAGTAGGTCAGAGCAGTCTGTGGCCTGCAAATGACAATTAGGGAGTACATAGAGACGCACAGACATGAATCAAAAAAGCCAAAAAGTCAAAAGCTCATGAAGAAGAGAAGAAGGGCTACAACCTCTCTGATTGAATCTTTTTCAGATGAATGATGGACGAATAGAGGAGGAGACAGGTCATGAAGTTTGCTTTTCTCTTTGGGCTCAGAGGCTGCCTGTTGCTGCTTTGGTCAGGCTGTTGCCAGGGGATACAGTTGTCGGGAAGGGGAGCGGGGAGCGGGGATGGAGGCAGCAGGGGTGGGAGAGGTGTGACGACAGCAATGAGATGAGAAGAAAGAGAAAGTAACTGTGTCTCCACTGCTTTCACTGTAATAACTTCAGCTCTGACTTCAAACAGTGTTTCCTTTGGGGAGCGATTTATTTTATTATGTTGTGATTTGAGCACATGCATCTGATGAGAATCGAAAAAGGACAATTACGTAACATTTTCGAGTATTTCTCCTCTTAATTTATTATTTCCTTTTCATTCTTTGAGAGGTAAAAATTGCATTCATAGCCTAAAAAAAGTGCCATGCCTTCCTTCCTTCCTTCCTCACTTCCTTCCTTCCTTCCTTCCTTCCTTCCTTCCTCCCTTCCTCCCTTTCTTCCTTCCATCCTTCTTTCCTTCCTTCCTACCTTCCTCCCTCCCATCTTTACTCTGTCCTTCTTTCCTTCCTTCCTCCCTTCCTCATTTCCTTTCTCCCTCCCTCCCTCCCTCCTTTCTTCTTTCCTTGCTTCCTTCCTTCCTCCCTCCCTTCTTTACTCTCTCCTTCTTTCCTTCCTTCCTCCCTTCCTCATTTCCTTTCTCCCTCCCTCCCTCCTTTCTTCTTTCCTCTGTCCTTCCTTCCTTCCTTCCTTCCTTCCTTCCTTCCTTCCTTCCTTCCTCCTCCTTTCCTTCCTTGACTCGAGGACAACAGGAGGGTTAAAATAATACTGGTAATGGTTTCCTTTCCATTCAAATCTGGACATGGTCAAAATGATCAAAATGTTAAAGAGTCAGTTCTTAATGTTCATGAAAAAAGGAAACAGTAGTTTCAACCAGTTCCTAGTGGAGGCCCTGCACAGCTGTGTTGAATTCACATTTTAATTATTTTGGATTATTTGACATCCTCTTAGGACTCAGTGGCCGTGATTGACATGTCCCTCAATATCCTGGCAGCTTTTTAGCACTTGGTAGGGTACGACGGATCACATCTGTATCATTCTGATTAGGAGTCTGGTGTGGCTGAAAACACATGTGGATTTGCAGGACCTTAAAAATCTGTTTACACCTTTTTGACAGACGGACAAACAAAAACTATATAGGATGGAAAACGTACCCATGTTGGCAAATAGATGATTTGTGTGAAGTCATAAGTGATGCAGCTGCAGTGTCTCATAAAGGCACGTGTAGCTTTTAAGTCTTTTTGTTGTTATTGGTGTTGGTGGTGGTGGTGGATAAGGTCAGAAAAATATTTGATAACACAAAATTGAAAGCAGCTGCAGTACATTGAAAGAATATTTGGGAAATTCAGACTTTCTTCTTTTAGATTGGAAATGGTCTTCTAAAGAGGAATTAGTTTTCCCGCTATAGTGGATGCTTAGACAGAATTGATTTAGTATTATATATATAATAAAGTGAGCAGCAACAAAAAGTCTCATCATGAAAGAGCGTATACAAAGAAATGTTGTTCTCTACGTTGCTTTTGTGGAGATATATGGCGTTATACAGAACATTGCAACATTGCTAACAAAGACAGAAATGCAGCACGCATATAGTTGATTAACCCTCCTGTCGTCCTCCCGGGTCAAATTGACCCCGTCTCTTTTGACTGTTCCTTCTTCCCCCTTTCTTTAATTTTTCCTTCGTTCTTCTCCTCCTTCTATACTTCTTTACTGACTTCCTTCCATCCTTCCTTGCTTCGTTCCTTCCTCCTGCCTCCCTCCCTCCTTACTCCTTTCCTTCCTTCCTCCCTGCCTCATTTCCTTCCTCCCTCCCTCCTGACTCCTTTCCTTACTTCCTTCCTTCTTTACTCCTTTCCTTCCTTCCTCCCTTCCTTCCTTCTTTCCTCCCTTCCTCCTTCCTCCTTTCCTCCCTTCCCTCCTTCCTTCCTTCCTCCCTCCCTCCCTCCCTCCTTACTCCTTTCCTCCCTTCCTTCTCTCCTTACTTCCTTTCTCCCTCCCTCCTTACTCCTTTCCTTCCTACCTTCCTTCTCTCCTCCCTGCCTTGACCTGAGGACAACAGGAGGGTTAACGTCTGTGTCTTTGCTTTTGCTTTATGAAGCCACAGCTAAAATCACGTCAGCTTAAACAGAACGACAAGACATCTGACCTGCTTGTGCTCCGACTCTGGTGTGTGTGTGTGTGTGTGTGTGTGTGTGTGTGTGTGTGTGTGTGTGTTGTCTTTAGTGTTGTGCTGTAACATTTGGCTGCAGTTATGAGGAATAACTTACTTTATAGTCCCCTTGTGTACACAGCAGCAATATTAAGACTACAGAGCTCGCAGAGGGACACATGAGAACATGTTGTACTCTCACACACACACAAACACACACACACACACACACACACACACACACACACAGACACACACACACACAGAGACATTTCTCGCTCACACACACACTTGAAAGCTTCCCCTCAGATCCCCCTCCAGTGTTAATAAGCGAGGGCTGAATCCTGTGAGCCACCCGTCCAATCACATTTGTCAGTGTGCCACAGGCTGCGACCCTGACTTTCTGTGAACTGTTCTGTGAGTGTTAACGTGTCCGAGTGAAAAGAAAAACCTCACACTTACTGTACTACACAGCCTAGCATATTCTTACCGCTCTCTGGGTGTGAATTCCACCTCAAATGAAGAGACTGAGATGTACTGACTTGTTTCTCTTAACAGAACTTAGCTGGGACATTTTGGGCTGATTAGATTACACAGACACAGACTTCTCTTTAGGCCACGTAATTCCTAAGATCCGGGTCTTTAGAAGGATCGAAGCTTTTGGATTACAAATAATTTGATGCTGTGATGCAAAGATGTCAAAAAATATATTACGGAACTCATATTTTGTGAAATTCTGTCTCGCATCCTCTCTGTTTAACAGTCAATCAGTATCCAGACTGAACTAGGTGAAATGCTAATTGCTAATTGCTAATTGCTTGTTTTTTTAGAGGCAATATCTCTGTGATCAGTATCAGAACATGTTAAATACAAGTACATTAAGTCAACAATAACATCTGCTAACCCATGGGACAGAACTGGCCTTTTTCACAGCATACATTTTGACATGTCATAGCAAATAGTGCACGTGTTACTAATAACATTAGTAACAGCTCTGGTCTGATTTATTGTCTCAGTGAGCCCTGACTGATGTGGTGGCGGATGTTCGGATGCTGCTCAGAGGGAACTGAAGCCCCTTTCATCCTGAAGTATCATTGTGTGCCTCTCCTTTTTCTATTGGATATTCATGTTGTCAGTAGCGACTTAACAACCAAACAATATGGTTGTAGCAAAGCATAGATTATATTCTCTGAGTACTAAAATCTATGAGAGCCCATGTGAGATAAATTGTATCTCCTGCATCCTGTATCCTGAGAAATAATATGATATAAACAGAGCTGTGTGCACAGGATCCTAAAACAGGAAAGAGCTGTTACCTTTATCAGCTGACAGGACAGATGGATGGATAGGCAATTTTCCACAGCAGAGACTCTTGATATGACCTAGCGAGAAAAGCATGTTTCATTTTTTTAGTTTTAATAATGCTGCTTCACTTCCGTCTTAAATCCCACGTTTGTCCGACATGTCCGTCTCCATCTGAGCATGACGGCCCTTCTGTGCTGAGAGAAGGAAGATCACATCAGTGCTTCTCAACATGATGAGGTGGAAATAGAAAAAGCATCTTCCATCCTGTCTTCTGCTTTCTGTGGCTCTAAATACTCAGCAAGCTTCATTCCTTCCCATCATCTCT
Source organism: Scomber japonicus (assembly GCF_027409825.1). Lineage (NCBI taxonomy): Eukaryota > Metazoa > Chordata > Actinopteri > Scombriformes > Scombridae > Scomber > Scomber japonicus. The sequence continues at coordinate 30,855,528 of NC_070583.1, read as the reverse complement.
CTCCAGATAATGAAAAGCAATCTCAGTTTATTGCAACACACGGGTCTTATTATTATTATAGTTTTGGCTATCCTTTGTATCAGTAACAGTAAAATCTCACTCACCAAGTTTATTGCTTAAATCTGGGAATGTGGCGACATAGCTGAAAAAAAAATCATCAGACAGGTTGTATGTAAACCACTAGATTATCTAAACTGCTTCATTTGGAAGTGAAATTGAAAGTGAGCTCAGCCCTGTTGGGAATAATCCCTCATTCAGTAAGATAACTGTAGTACTACGGGTCACATTTGAACCAAAGTGTCGGCCTATAAACTGTGATGGAGGTTTACAACAGTTTGGGAAATAAATAAAGCATTCACCTTTGTTTTCTCTTCCCAATAAGTCTCACAAACCTGCGTGTTCATCTGTTCATGTTTTGTTGGAAATCTTTCTAGATCTCAACTTGATGAGGAACATTTTGAAATTATTATTATTTTGCCCACCACCCCCTTCGGCAGTGAAAAACACAGTGACTCAGCCTGACTCACCATACACAGTAACAGAGAGTATCGTTAGTTTTTTTATTACAATGGATTCAGTTGGACTTTCTGCTCTCGGATTGGACGAGAGCGTCCTGACTTCAGCTCTAGTGGTGGCTTTACAGTGTGAGCCCAGCCTGTCCTGTGACCATTCAGCCTCTCAGCTGGGGTTACTATGGCAACCCTGCTAGCAAAATGAAACTAGCATTCCTAGCATTATTTCACCATGTTCTTGTATGTGTGTGTGTGTGTGTCTCTATGTGAGTGTGTGTGTGTGTGTGTGTGTGTGTGTGTGTGTGTGTCTCTATGTGTGTGTGTGTGTGTGTGTGTGTGTGTGTAATCTAATAAAGACGACCAGCGCAGAACAGAGGAACATTCCTATCTTGATGGAAGTTCCCTTCTTGTTTTATCTCATTGTCAAACACACACACACACACACACACACACACACACACACACTCACATTATTTGCTGTCTTCTTGCTATCAGGGCGTATTCTCAGCATCTTTTATTGACACTCACTGCAATCATTTCTACGGCGTGCGCATGTTTACTTAATTACAAGTTTTGTCGTGACAAAAGACAATCGCTTATGTTTGTGTGTTTGTGTTTATGGCAGTCGTGAGAAAGAGAGAGTGGATCTGCATTTGTTAATTTGATCATTCTTAATGAGGTTTAATTTGACAGAGACATTCATGCAGTGTAAGCTCTTGTATGGAGTGAAGCTTGTCTTTGCAGAAACACTCATCACTGCAGACTTCATCTTATAATATATCAAATTGATCAAATGTCAATATAGCATGACTTTATACACTACTTTAAACATATTTGACATGTACGCCAATACAGTGTATCATCAATAATAAACGATAGCCATGCGTCAATTTAACTCATTGTTAGACATAGTGCTGAAAATTATTAGTCAATAAACTGAGTAGTTAACTTTTACAGCAGTTTTGACAATATTTCACATTTGATGATTTTCCTGCTTGTGTGTGTTTAATTGAATATGTATCTGTGTTGGAGTGTAGTTCAGACAAATTAAGCACAAACATGCACACAGATCAGCGAACACACCATAGCACGCATCCTCCACACAACTGTATCTCACCTTTATTTATAAAGCACATTTCATACATAATGGCAACTCGGTGTGCTTTACATAAAACAAGCATTTAACAGTAAAAATTAGAAACAAAAAACATAAAACCCAAACATTAAAACAGGCAGTTACCCCCCCCCCCCCCCCCCCCCCCCACACACACACACCACTTATAGTAATAAAAATATAACAAATAAAAACAAAGTACAGAAAAATAGGAAGAATATAGAGCATTAAATATAAAGTTATAGCATAAAATAATGATTTGATTTGCTTTAAAATCATTAAAGGGACATACAGTGCTTAAAAAAGCTCAATCGTAAGCACAAGAGAAGAGATAGCGCACATCCTCCACACAACTGTATCTCACCTGGACGAGAAAGGGAGCTCTGTGAGATGACTGTTTATTGACCACAGTTCAGCGTTGGACACTATCACAAAGCTCTAGGACCTAGGATGAAACGCTTCATTGTGCATGTGAATCCTTGGCTTCCTGATGGGCCAGAGACCAGGTGGTAAGGGGTAGGTGGATACCCTCATCTTTAAGACCTGAGCTCACTATAGCTGTGTTTGGAACCCCCTGCCGACAGCGTAGCCATTTTCAGCTCCGACACCATCAACAGGTTTGCTGACGACACAGATGTGGCGGCCCTGAAGGAAGTAGATGACCTGACCCGCCCCAGTGTCCTCTACTACTCCTGTCAGCAAGACTAAGGAGCTGATCTGGGATTTTCAGAGGACGCAAAGAAGGAACTACACCTGCCCTTAATATCCACGGATCCTCAGTGGGGAGAGGGTTAGGGTCATCTTCAAGCACCTTGGTGTCCACATCACCGAGGGTCTGACCCGGGCGCTGCATACTGACCCAGTGGTGAGAAAAGCAAAGCAGAGACTGTTTGAGGACCATTTAAGGAAATTCCGGGTATCCCCCTCAAATACTGAGGAATTGCCGCTCCTGGACCACCAAGAGCATCTTGAAGGGGAATATGATTAAAGATCCCAACGACCCGTATAAAGGCCTTTTTTCCCTTTTGCAACTGGGAAAAAGATAGCGGATGCACCAATCTAGCACTGACAGGCTGAGGAAGAGCTTCTACCCTGAAGCCACAAGGATCTTAAATGAGGTCACTGCCCCTCCTATACCCCCCCCCCCCCCCCCCCCCCCAAATTATTCACATATATTTAGTACTATTCCGATTCTATTTAAACAATAGTATTGTACTTTATATGATACTTGCTTCATTGATCGACCGTAGAGTTTTTGCCCATGGCTTTAACTTAGAAGTCGTGTTGGTTACCAGAATATTTTGGGAGTGTCCCCTGGGATGCTTGAGGTAATATGTCTGACTTTTTCCATGATCGTTATACTCCTTGTTATGACACACACACACACACATACAAACACATAAACACACACCGGCCTACAGCCTGTCTCAAATAGTAGGACCAACTTTATCACATTTTCCTCATTTGCTGCGTCAGTTACAGAGAAATCAACTTAGCCTTTATGATTTTTTTTTCATCCTTCGAGCTGTTCATGTTATAATATTTTGTTTGTGGGTTTGTGCTTTTATCTTGTCTATTTCTTCCTCGCTGTCATTTTCACCCCTGTCCGTTTCCCTCTGGGGGCCTAACATGTTAGATTTGTGTCGGAGCAGCTCACTTACAATAGATCATGAGTCATTGTTCGAGGGAACTGCTGAGTCATGCTTTGTTTCTGTTGACATCTTGAACTCAGTGAACTATGATCTGCTCTGTGTACGCGTGTGTGTGTGTGTGTGTATGTGTGTGTGTGTGTGTGTGTGTGTGTGTGTGTGTGTGTGTGTGTGTGTGTGTGTGTGTGTTAGATGTTTGTGAATTTGCACATCTTATAATATCAGTGCAGGCTTGTCTGTTTTTGCCTCTCATATGATAATCTTTATAATATTGCACACTGACATTTCTATCAGATGATTCCAGACACTTAACCCTCCTGTTGCCCTCAGGTTAAGGAAGGAGGAAGGAAGGAAAGGAGGAAGGAAAGGAGGAAGGAAGGAAGGAAGGGAGTAAGGAGGGAGGGAGGGAGGAAGGAAGGAAGGAAGGAAGGGTGGAAGGAAGGAAATGAGTAAGGAATTTAGGAGAGAAGGAAGGGTGGAAGGAAGAAAGGAAGGAGGGAGGAAAGGATGAAGGACGAAAAGAGGAAGGAATTTAGGAGAGAAGGAAGGGTGGAAGGAAGAAAGGAAGGAGGGAGGAAAGGATGAAGGACGAAAAGAGGAAGGAATTTAGGAGAGAAGGAAGGGTGGAAGGAAGAAAGGAAGGAGGGAGGAAAGGATGAAGGACGAAAAGAGGAAGGAATTTAGGAGAGAAGGAAGGGTGGAAGGAAAGGAGGAAGGAAGGAAGGAAGGAAGGAATAGTCAAAAGAGATGGGGTCGATTTGCCCCGGGAGGACGACACAAGGGTTAAATTGCAGGAACTACTCAGGCTCTCAAAATCCATAAATATCATATCAAATTTAGATTGATAGCAGATTATAAAAACAACCGCGTGGTTCGAGACGTACTTCCTGGGTGCATCCAGACAGCGCAGCGATCGTGACGTTCTTCGTAATTAAGTGTCATGTGACCGGTGTTGGAAAAGAAATAGCAGCAGTAGTAAGAAAAGTACAGAAGTTATTTAATCATCTGTGTTAGTGTATATCAGCAATGAAACATCAAATAAAGTTAAGTTTCTCTATCCTACTGTCACATAAACTTGCTGTTACAGACTCCGGGAAGTCTGTTGCTCCAGCGTCAACATCCCTCCTCAAAATATTGACGCTAGGAACAACTAGCGCTGCTTAGGTAAACACAAGCCTCAAAGGTGCAGCAACACGTGTAAGCAGTACAGTACAGCAGACTCTGTGTTCTTGGGTTATTAGAAAGCTGGAAGCAGAAACTTTAAAGGCGAGGTCAAGGATGCTGGAGAGTGTGCAAGAAGAATATGTGGTAAAAAAAACTTTAAAAAAGGCTGATCCGAAAAACTTTGTGGCTTTTTAAAGTCAGGCTGGTTCATTATGATGCATCTCATCTGCTGCTGCATAGAGTAATACAGCAATAGGCAGATATGATAAATTCAGACATTATTGCAGCTATTTAAACTTAAATAATCAAACTATAGCAACTCAGATTACAAGTCTTTCTTTGCTATGACAAAAAAAAAAAACATGGAGTCTGACCAATAATTGTGTGGTTTTCTTTCTTACAAATGTTAACTAATTTATGTGCAACATTAATACACCATATTTGAGTGTTGTGAAGCGTCCCATTTCTGTCGCTGCTTTTTGTAACCATCAAGTTTTTAGTGGAAATAAGATATTTCACATTTTGCTGTTGCATAGAGTAATACAGCAATAAGCAGATATGATAAATTCATTCATTACTGCAGCTATTTACTTAAATAATCAAACTATAGCAACTCATAACAAGTCATAAAAAGTGGAGTCTGATGAATAATTGTGTGATTTTATATCTTACAAGTGTTAACTAATTTATGTGCAACATTAATACACCATATTTGAGTGTTGTGAAGCATGCAGGCGCAGATTTCTAGCTGTCCCATTTCTGTCGCTACTTTTTCTAACCATCAAGTTTTTGGTAGAAAGAAGAAGTTTTTGGGGGGTATTTTTGCCTTGATTGAAAAGTTAAGAAAGTGAAGATGATTATATGTCCCATTTCTGTCGCTGTGTTTTGTAACCATCAAGTGTTTCCACACCTTTTTAGTGGAAAGAAGAAGTTAAGAAATGAGGATCAAAATGGGATGGCAACAAATATCATTGAATAGTGCAAATCTTTAGTTTTTCTTCTTTTTGGGGGTATTTTTGATTTAAAAAGTTAAGACAGTGAAGTTACTGACAAGAAACAGAGAGAAAGAAAGAAAGAGAATGTATGACAGGCAACAAAAGGACTCAAGCCAGACAATAACCAGGGATGCTGTATTTACAGAGCAAATCAAACATTTGGAAACTTTCTTATTGAAATGAATGATACAGTGTGTCTTTCTGTTTTTCTCTTGTACTGTCTATGATATGCATTAAAGCACTAGGCCACTAATATATAATTCACAGCTGCAGAATAAATCCAGTTTAAGATCTCTGTCTCGGTCAGACACACAAAAACTTGATACCTGACCTCGATTCTTGCAAATGTAAATTGGACTAAACTTAATTCAATTTTTCGGGATTTAGGAGGCTTTTCAAGGTTACATTGTATTACAAAAGGTTAGATTGTAGATTTTTGAAATATATATACTCTCTTTTTCCCAAGCCCATAAAGGTTTAGAGCATTCGATTTCATCAGGAATAAATCTATATAACGTGATGATTGACCTCCTTTTCATCTTGTCTTCACAGGACATGAGGAGACATGTGATGATGACCCTCCTGGATACAGAACAGTCATATGTGGAGTCACTGCGCAGCCTCATACAAGTAAGCACACACACACACACACACACACACACACACACACACACACACAGATCCACACAGAAACACACCGCTGTGGATTTGTAATGCTGAGGACGTGAATAACAAATGTAGGTAACCGAGGCGTTATGTAATCCACTTATTGTCATTCATCCTGTAAGGTTAATCTGTTAACCCCATCACGTCTCACTGTCATCAGCATTATCTGTGTACACACACACACCCACGCACACACACACCCACACACACACACACACACACACACACACACACACACACACACACAATCCTCCCCTTTTTCTACCTGTGATAACTCTGCCATGTGTAAACTGTCACTGTTGACTATGTGTGGGCGAACAGCCGTGCTTTTCCCTATGCATGTGTTTCTGTGTGTGTGGCCACAAAGTGAATAATCCTGGGCTGTGTTCCCATGGCGACACAGGGAAAAGAAGTAAGTGTTACCACGGTGACCAGTGGCGGTTTTTGCTATGGGCAATGTGGGCAACCGCCCAGGGCGCAATCTACTTGGGGGCGCACGAGCGCCCTCAAAAAAAGGAAAAAAAAGTCCGTCCTCAAAAAAAGAAAAGCGCGCCCTCAAAAAAAAATCGCCAGTTTTCTAGACTAATACCGCTCATTTCAGTGGGCGATGAGGCGCCTCTATTATCACGTCAACTGGCTGCTGAGAGTCACGTATACAGGTTGTGTGTGTCAGAAGAAAAGGCAAAGGGGGGGGGGGGGGTTGTCAACTTGCGAGTGCAGAGGCTATGAGCAGGTTGTGGTTGTGAGTCTCACTCTCAGCGGAAAAGCAAAGGGGGGGATCAACTTGCGACTGCAGAGGCTGTGAGCAGCATAGACATATATACGTACGTATATATTTCTATGGTGAGCAGGTTGTCAGTGAGTCTCACTCTCAGCGGAAAAGCAAAGGGGGGAGGGGGGCGGGGGATAGACTGACCTGTGATGATTATGATCTCAGGCCACACAACACAAACTGCTGCTTCCAAATAAATAGTAATACATTTATAAAATTAATACAGACCCGTTATAGCTACATGTAAGTTATTGGGTTATGTGAAAATGCAATAAATAAATAAGTTTACACCTGCACTTTCATGTGGTCAAGCACTCCCTGATAACAATCTAATCACCCAGAAAACATTTTAATGCCAGTTGTAAAAAGGGTGAAAGTCTGTCAGATTACGTTAATTATTAGTATTTTTCATTCATTTATTTTATTTTATTCATTTGTATGATGACGGATGTGTGTAATTTACTTTGGTGTTTACATACTATATTTCATTTATTTATCTTATTTTTTGTGTGATGAAGGATTTGTGGGGAGGGGCGCCAATAGTCGGTCCGCCCAGGGCGCAAAACTAGCCAGGACCGCCTCTGACGGTGACTGCAGTGAAAGTGCAGATCCCTCAAGGAGGAGGGTATCAGATGTGATTCAGCTGAGACAGCTCTGCAGTATCACTGTTCAAAGTTGAGATCTAGGATTGAAATTAGCTCTTTGCACTTTTTTTTGTTGGACCCAGGAAGACTTGGGCCAATGACTATATTTAATTTTCGCTATGCAACTAAGTCCGCTGAGGTCAAACATGTATAAAGATCAAAATAAAACATCAGTCAGTAATCTAGTCAGATACAGAAGAAACATATCTGTCAAAAGGTGGACGCCATGTTTTATTAGGCCTGTTACAAATGTGCATTTTCTGAATCATCAAGTCGCTCAGTATGTGGCTCATGATGACCTACATAGCTTTTACACATCTTCCACTCTCTCTTTCACACCTTCCTGAGACACTCCTCTCTGTGCTGTACTGTAGAAGTAAAGCAGTAATACATGTTAGTGCACAATTGATGCCAGCAGAAGCTTAAAAATGTCTTAGTAAGTTCTCCAACCTTCCTGCAAGATTTGAGTCAGGAGGAGATTTTTTTATTTATTTGTCACCTCATCACATGTCCACCCACAAAATGAAAAAAAAACAACTCCTGCAATAGATTTAAAAAAAAGAGGAAACACATTATCTAGAGCTGCCCCGCTATAACTGATTGGTCAAATAATATGTAATTAGCTTTGTTGTCCACTAAGATTTTTTTTTCAGAGTCATTCAGAGTATTTTTTTTTAGTGAATGAGAAAGTAATCACATGACTGGCATCACAGTGATATTTGACTAGAAGCATCAGTCTTTAGCATTTGCTGATAAAATATACTTCTTCCAGATTGTCAAACAAATCATGTGACGACTGGTTAGTAAAAAAAAAAAAAGTCTTAAGTCTCTTAATCATGCTGTATGTGGATCCATCTGTTATAAAAAGTAGAAACTGAAGCTTACTTGTCCCAGTTTCAGGCCTCTTATGTAATGTATCTTGTTTCCAAGTAAAAAATTAGTTGAAGAATGTACAAAATTAACTACGATAGCTTTAAAAAGATCCTAAAAACCCCTCTTTGTTACAACTTTCTTCAGTACTGGTATTTTAACCAACAGATTGGTTTTAGTCATCAAATTAAATGTGTCACGAAGTCAGGCACAGCTGACTGGACTTTACAGCTCCTGAGGCGTCGGTCACATCTGTTATGCTCTATTTTAGAGAGTAAATTGAGTCTCCGAATATTCCCTCAAATTTAATGGATTAAGGGTGGAGTGTGTCAGAGTCAGTCATGTTATTGTGTGTAGGGGGGGTACCTTGAGATCCAAATAAAAAAAGCAGAACAAGATTTAAAAAAAAAAAAAAAGGAAAAAGAAATTGGAAATTGAATTAGGAGAAGGAAGAAAGGAAAAGCCAGAAGGGCAACGGAATAAAATTATATGCATCCAATTTTTTTTGAAATGTTAACTACTTTGAATTCAGCTTTATCGGTTTGTCATGAGTTACATCAACAAGGATAATGCGGCATTCACGTCATATCATTCAGAGCAGCTGAGTGGGAGAAAAAAACACTCACGTCATCATCAGACTTGTAGTTTTAAGTTGGACACATCCCAGCTTTGATTTCTCCCACCTGGTGAAAAACACAACAGATATTGGGAACATGGCTGTAAGATCTCCATGGCTACAGTTACATCTAAAAAAAATAATCAAATATCAACACTAGAATAGTTGATTCAGCTAATTATAAAGGAGCTGTTTGGCTTCACTCCTCCGCCATGCCACGACTGAGCGACTACTTCCTGTTGGAGTGAGGATATGGGTCCAAGAGACTTTTTTTTGTGCGTCTTTACACGATACATATGTTTACCAAATTTCGTTCATCTAGGTCAATCTGGAGGGAGGGGCTCAATTTTCTTAATCTTCTACGGGGTGCAGTACCCCCATTTGGCCAGCACTTCCTGTGTAATGGCGAAATGGCAAAATTCCTCACATCGCCAAAAAGCAACCAAATCAGCTGTTTGGCTTCACTAATACAGATAAATATAACAAAAGCAGCTAATTAAGGTTTTTCTATCTGGTCTGACTGTCATATTATCTGCTTAAGCCAGAATGAAAACATAGCTCAATAGAGTACATTTAAATGCTGACCCCAAAACAGGCATGTGAGTGAATGAATGGGATACAGTGTCTCCTTTAACCCTCCTGTTGTCCTAGAGTCAAGGAAGGAAAGGAGGGAGGAAGGAAGGAAGGAAGGAAAGGAGGGAGGAAGGAAGGAGGAAGGAAAGGAGGGAGGGAGGAAGGATGGAAGGGAGGAAGGAAGGAAGGAAAGGAAGGAGGAAGGAAGGATGGAAGGGAGGAAGAAGGAAGGAAAGGAAGGGAGGATGGATGGATGGAAGGGAGGAAGGAGGAAGGAAGGAAAGGAGGAAGAAGGAAGGAAAGGAAGGATGGATGGAAGGGAGAAAGTAAAGGTAGGGAGGAAGGAAGGAAGGATGAAGGAAGGGAGGGGGGAGGGAGGAAAGAAGGAAGGATGGAAGGGAGGAAGAAGGAAGGAAGGAGGAAGAAAGAAGGAGGGAGGGAGGGAGGAAGGAAGGAAGGAAGGAAGGAAAGGAGGGGAGGAAAGAAGGAAGGAAGGAATGAATGTAGCAAGGAAGGAAGGAAGGAATAAAGGAAGGAATGTAGGAATGAAGGATGGAAGGAAGGAAGGACGGACAGACGGACAAAAGAAGGAAGGAAGGACGGACAGACGGACAAAAGAAGGAAGGAAGGAAGGAGGGAGGGAGGAAAGAAAGTCAAAACAGACGGGTCAATTTGACCCGGGAGGACGACATGAAGGTTAAACTGAGACACCAAATCTCGTTGTGTGTTAACATGCAGTGACGATAAAGGCATCCTCTTCTATTCTATATGAGTTCGCAGCGTGTCTCGCTACATCACTGATGATTAAAAGCAGACAGATCCAGACACAAGGCGCAGCTGCAGTCTTTTGAGCTCGGTGAACAGAAAATGACCTTCTGTTTAACAGAGAGGGAGAATAACCAGATCCTGCATCTGCTGTGTGTGCTTCTCAGTGTGTGTGTACAGTATGTCTGTGAGACAACAACAAAACTTATTCTGATTGATTTCAACACAAATCATTAGAATAATCAGTATCTGGTTTGTCAAACATTGAAGTGCCTTTTTGTTTTTAGGGTTGTTTTTTTTTTAGTATAGTTTGAATTAGAGGGAGAGAGAGATGGATGGATAATTAAAGACATGTACCAAGTTGACCTGCTCACCCAGTGTGCCCTGATGGTGGTTTGTGTGTGGTGATGAAATACAGATTAAAGAAACTCTTAACGAAGCCTATGAGGCGCTGTGTGGGTGTGTGTGTTAGTGTCAAAGAGTGAGAGACGGACACATACGAACACACAGAGGCAGATAGAATACATCTGCCAGCAGAAACTAAGGGTTAGGGATAGGGTTAGGGTTAAGGAGAGGAGGAGGAGAAGGAGAGAGGAGGAGAGAGGAGAGATGAGGAGGAGGAGGGAGGAAGAGGAGGAGAGGGGGGCGAGGAGAAGGAGAGAGGAGGAGGAGGAGGAGGGAGGAGGAGGAGGGAGGAAGAGGAGGAGGAGAAGGAGGAGGAGGAGAGATGAGGAGGAAGAGGAGAAGGAGGAGGAGGAGGAGGAGGAGAGAGGAGGAAGGAGGAGGAGGGAGGAGAGAGGAGGAAGGAGGAGGAGAGAGAAGAAGGAGGAGGAGGGAGGAGAGACTCACTCAGGAAATAGGGTGAAACTAAGTAAAGTATAAACATGCAGTGTGTGCGTGTGTGCGTGTGTGCGTGTGTGTGTGTTGTGTGTGTGTGTGTGTGTGTGTGTGTGTGTGTGTGTGTGTGTGTGTGGTTGAATGATGCTTAGCAACAAAATATTGAAAGGTATTTTCTAACAATATTAACATTCTTCATTTTTGTAGCCCTGGAGTGAAGCAGCAGCAGCAGCAGTGGGGGGGAAAAGGGCAGGGTTCCTCTTTCCATGGTTGCACTAATTAACTCATTAACATTATCACTGTCATTAAATATGTTAGAAGTAAGGTCCATGTTGTTTTTCTCAATGTCTTGTTTTGATGACTCTATTTTCTTATTTTCCTCTTGGTGTTTTTGTTTGTAATTCATGTGTGACTTGGCTGCTGTAACAGTTATTTTCCATTGGGATTCATTTAGATTTAATTGAATTAAGACTTCCCCAGAAAATGCATCAACCCTTCTGTCTTATAAAATATTAATTGAGAAGACATGCTTATCACATCCTCATGTAGAGAAAATATTGAGGATGTTTGTTACGGCTTTATTTCCCAGGGAAAGTTATATTTAGCTTTGCGGCATTTCCAATCTTTACAAATGGATATTTTAGTATCAGAATTAGCTAAAAGATGAAAGTTAAAGTAGATATTTGAATATATAAACAGAGGCTATGTAGTTCCAGGTCAAATTGATTTCATTAATGAGGGAAGTGCTGAAAAATGTGACACATCAATAATAATGAATGAACTGTAGGTGATATCTCAAGGTGGTTAAACAAGTATTAAAAGGATCTTGGTCTTTGGTATAAAATGGTCCGTTATTAAATGGTTGTTCTGTTCCTTTAGGGCTACATGCGTCCTCTCAAACAGCCGGACAGCGGCTCCATCGTGGACCCGCTGCTGGTGGATGAAATGTTCTTCCAGATCCCTGAGATCCTGGAGCATCACGAGCACTTCCTGGAGCAGGTCGTAGGCTGCGTCAGTCAATGGCACGACCGGCAGACCGTTGGACACCTCCTCATCCAGTCGGTGAGTAGAGCTGATAGTAAATGATATCTATCAATCAATCAATCAATCTTTTATTTGTATAGCGCCAAATCACAACAAAGTCATCTCAAGGCACTTTACACATCTAAACCGAACTCTTCAGCTTTTAACTTTAAAGAGACCCAACATTCCCACATGAGCAACAGTGGCAAGAAAAAACTCCCTTTTAACAGGAAGTAACCTCAGGCAGAACCAGGGTCAGAGTGGGCGGCCCTCTGCCTCGACCGGTTGGGGTTGAGAGGAGAGAAAGGAAGGATAGGAGAGAGAAGCACAATGAAAATCAACAATGAAGATAGAAGGTCCGGGACTGGAATCTGTTATACGGACGTCTACAGGCCCAGATTACCTGTGAGACGAGAAAGCACAGACAACTCCGGGGAAGAAGTTTAGCTTATTGAATGCATTAATAGAACATGAATGTTAATGAATATAGATGGATGGATAGAGAGAGAGAGGGAGAGGAGGAGAGAGGAGCTCAGTGCATCATGGGAGTCCCCCGGCAGTCTAAGCCTATAGCAGCATAAGCTACGAGCTCTAAGAGCCCTAACTATCTGTCCACTTCCTCTGTTTAAAAAAAAATGTGTAGACATAGAACTCCTCCTCATATGTGCTTAAAGCTTAAAAAGATGATATAGCACTTTTGCCCAGGACAAATTTCCCTATAGGCACATTAAAGTTTATCTAATCTCATCTAATAAAAGCCAAAATAAATTGCTTCAGGGAATCTGGCTTCTTTAATCCCTTACACTAATTACAGATACCTCTCGTTTACATGATGTTTACACTTTAATGTGAAAAGCCAACTTTAACACAGTCACTTGAATCCCTCTAAACACACAGCGGCCTGGCTTAAGAGATTTCATTCTGATCTCCTCTTTGTGCTGTGAGCATGCATTCAGCATATGTTAGCATTGTTAGCCTCTGTATGTGACATGTAGGCTGAGAGTGTGAGATAGTTAACCTCTCTGAACCGCCTTTGTCATGGAAACAATACGGCTGTGATGAATGAGAGAGTCGTGGGCATGTCCTAACGTCTGTGTTATGTGACGACAGTCTGGAGAACAGCAGAACATCGTCAAGTGAGAATCAATCAGTAACTGAAAAGACCCGAGCTCAGAAATACAAAGAAAAAAGTCATGCATAGAAGTAAAGGCTATATGTGTAGGCTACTTCCTAATCATTGATATCATTTTCACATTTCAAGGTATTTTGCTTTAGGGATCTAATTTCTAAAACACCTTTAAACTCAACTGTGCTGCAGCAGTAAATTTATCTCACTATAGACTTGAGTTTGAATGAATAAACAATCTTTAAAAAGCATTAACTGACTGCAGGGCCGAGTGAGGGGAAGCTCTTTTATTGAGAGATACTCTATAGTTGGCAGCACTAGTTTCATATTTTGTTTTCCCGCTGACCCTGTGGTGACCCGTTTGAAATTTCCCATGACCCAAGAGTGGCTTGAAAAACCTAGACGTTGAAAAACCCATGTGCTCTTAAACGTCAGTCGAATGCTAAATGTCAGGTTTTGAAAGAAAAGAACTGAGATCATGGCTGATAGTTTTTTTTTTACAGACTTTGAACAAACATTCAGGCAGAAATTTGTTGCAGAAGACGCCAGTTTCTTCATATACAGACCAATATATCAGAAGGCAGTCACAGGTTTTGTAAAGATGTTGTATTTAAGTTTATGTTCTGCTTGTTCAACAGTTGCTTAGTAAATTGCTCATACCATCTCCCTTACTACCAGATTTTGTTGCACTTACAGAAGCCAGCAGTTGCATTCTATTGAATTCACTGCTACAGTATATTCACACGTGGGCTCAATCAGACATTACATGGACTTTGTACTGTGGAGTCTCCAGTGTAAAGTCCTTCTAACGTCAGGTCCGACTGATTCGGGCATTTGCATTTACATATACAGCCTCTCCAGGTAATGACTGGGAAGAGTTATTAAGTTTAAGAGTAGTAGTGCCCATGTGAAAGGGGCTTTGTTGATAGGACAACCCCTCAGTCTCTTGCTATGCTAATGCTATTGTTATCACTCTCATTCCCCCACTGCTGCTGAATCAAACAGTTTCACAAACTCTCACTGCAGTTTTTCAAAGGACGAAGAGAGAGAAACCCTTTAGTTGAGGTTTTGGTTGAGGCAAAGAAAGTACACACACACACACAAAAAAAGCATTACACCGATTCATGGTTCTGTATAATGCAATATACTGCTATAGGTGGCTTATCCTTTAAAGACAGAATAAGAATATACAGATAGTACGACATAACTAAACATATTTACAGAATTTACAAGCAAAAGGTCCACAGGTCCTCCACAGAGCTCACTGCAGTTTTCAAAGGACGAAGAGAGAAACCCTTTTGCTGAGGTTTTGGTTGAGGCAAAGAAAGTACACACACACACACACACACACACACACAAAAAGCATTGCAAAATTGAATAACCTAATTTATAACCCTTCATAATCAAGAGATTTCACTGATTCATGATTCTGTATAATGCAATATGCTGCTAAAGGTGGCTTATCCTTTAAAGACAAAATAAGAATATACGTATTTACAGTATTTACAAGCAAAAAGGTGAGAGTCTAGTTTTCCTCTTATTGCAGTCAGTCCTCCACAGAGCTTACATTGAGTTCCCCTCCCCCACGTCCTTCCTCCCCCCTTCTTTCCTCCCGCTGCAGCTCTTAAAGCTGCAGCAGCTGCTGTGTGCTTCAGGCCTCGTTGGCGCAGTAGGCAGCGCGTCAGTCTCATAATCTGAAGGTCGTGAGTTCGAGCCTCACACGGGGCAGAGTGTTTTGTTCAGGTCTTGTCTTTGGAAAGTGGCGGATGAATATGCAGACATGCTGTGTCATTGCTGTACACTTAGTGGGAAATGTCTGTGTGTCTCTGCTGATCACAGCTTTCTCTCACGAGCTGCTCTAAATCTCTGGAATATATCACAATAGAAGCATTTGATTAACATAATTTGACTTATATAAATCATAAATCTGTCCTCTTCTATGAGATACAGTTTTAAGACTGAGATTCCCTCCCTCGCAATCAGATATATGTTATCTTATTTGCAGGTCTTCATGCATCTGGGAAAAGACTAACAGTGTAGTAGTAGTCTATATATTAATGGAGACTTGACTGATACACATATTAATTAAGGATTTAATTGTCGGTTGTTCTGGCTGTATTAAGACAATTTTAGACTCTACTAGTATGCTTCATTAAGTCTCTTTCCCAGACAAGGACGCAGTTTTCTAAATTTAGATTTGACACTTTTGAAAGCGGGTCCCTGATTTTGAAACACTGATGGAAAAAAAAAATTGTAGTATTTAAGTAGTTTCAATAGGTCTGGTTTATTGACTTTAATCTATTTATAAGATGCAACCTATAGACGCTCATAGACTTTTTTTTAAATCTCTAATTATATATAATGCTCCTGTTGTTGTAATCAATCAACAATAATGTAAGAAAACAATAAAATCATGTCTGACTTCAGAAATACTGGAAACTAAGAAATAGAAACTGTCAAATTAAAACATACAAGCACACAATCAGTTCAGTTTTTTAAGAACCAGACTAAGTAGAAGGTTTCAGAGACATCAAACAAAATTACATCATTAAAAAATATTTAAATAAATAAATAACTCAGTGCATTAAGTTCTTCACATTGTATTTGGGATTGCTCTCAACAATGTTTTCCTTGGAAGTAATTAAAGTGAAGGAGTAGATCAATCACAGCAATGATTCATTTGGCAACAACTATATACTGTAGAGCTTAGCTAGAAAAAATCTTAACAGAGCTTTTGATAAAGAGCATTTAAGTTCCTCCCCAGACGTTTTGTTTTGTTTTTTGTCACTGCTCAGTGACCGAGAAGAGGGAAGAGTAAAGACAAGACAGGAGAGGAGAGAGGACACTGGGAGATGGATGATAAGAGAAGGGAAAGAGAAAGACTGGGAGGAGGAACAGAAAAGGGGTCAGCTCATTTTATAAGAGAGGTAGAAAGCCGGTGATTCTCTGACGTTAAAGAAGGTGCCACGTTGTCTGTTACGTCTGTCTCTCTCTCTCTCTATCTCTCTGTTTCCTTTTTTTTTTTTTGTTCTCAAATCGCTGTCTGTCGCCTGCCCTCTTTTTATGAAAAGAAAGCAGGTTGAGGTGATTTATCTGTATGTATGTGTGTGTTTTTGTTTGTTTTGAGAGAAAGAAAAAACCGATAGAGAGAAAGACTCTATTCTTTTCTAATGGCAGCCAAAAATAATTGAACACCCCTAACACCAAAAGTTCTTTTTTACAGTTATGATTTAATTACACTTCGACAAAAACAAGTGCTGAATGGTAGCTGCTGAGCACACATAATTAGCTTAGGGTGAACCAAAATAGAGACGCAGCTCTAGCTTTTTATTATTTGTAATATTTGTTTTCTCTGATGGTTTTATCCAAGTGCAACAATGTACCTGAGGAATATCCGTCCTGCAGCAGGTGAACGATATTATGGTGTGTTGGTAGAAATTAAATAAGTTACGGATCTTCTTGTATTCATACTTCTACTTAACCCTCCTGTTGTTCTCAAGTCAAGGATGGAAGGAAAGGAGGAAAGAAAGGAAAAAAGGAAGGAAAGGAGGGGGGAAGGGAGGAAGGAAGGAAGACGGAAGGAAAGTAGGAAGTAAAGGAGAGAGGAAGGGAGGAAGAAGGAAGGAAACGAGGAAAGGACAGAAGGAAGGACAGGAGAGAGGGAGGAAGGAAGACGGAAGGAAAGGAGGAAGGAAGGGAAGAAGAAGGAAGGAAAGGAGGAAGGGAGGAAGGAAGACGGAAGGAAAGAAGGAAGGAAGGGAAGAAGAAGAAAGGAAAGGAAGGAGGGAGGGAGGGAAGAAGGAAGGAAGGGAGGAAAGGAGGGGGAGGAAGGAAGGGAGGAAGGAGGGACAGAGGAAAGAAGGAAGGGAGGAAAGAAAAAACAGTCAAAACAGACCGGGTCAATTTGACCCGTGAGGACGACACAAGGGTTAAGGGTCTCTTCTTAACCAAATTTGACCTGGATTGGTTCAGCAGAAACCTTAAAGATCGTACAATCACATAAAATTATACCTTTTTAATATCTTCTTTTCTCCAGTTCTCCAAAGAGACTCTTGCCAATATGTACTCAGCGTACATCGACAACTTTCTCAACGCCAAAGATGCCGTGAGGATTGCCAAGGAGGCCAAACCAGCATTTCACAAGTTTCTGGAGGTGAGTGTTGTGTCAGTTTCCTGTAATCTCCGAGCAGCTGTTTATTTGAAGAGTGTAAACCAGTCTTTAATGGTTTACTTGACTGTTAGAAAGGCATTTAAACTTCAGCTTTTTAGAGTTTCCTAAGAAGAGTTTGATATCGTTCCTCGTGTTTGTTCATGCTGGTATTCCCGGAGGTTTTCATGATGTAAAGACAGATTTTTGATTGTTCTTGCACTACACTCACAGGACTTCATGATCATTCTTATGAATCCAGAGCTGTGTGCTTGGCTATGAATGTTCAAATCAAAATGGAAATACATTTACCTATCAAAATCAGATCAGGTTTCCTACCTAAATGATGTCATTCCTGATCCAGACGGTATCAGATTTTATGTAAGAAACATGTTTTCGTCCTCTGCTTTTCAGCTCTGGTGGTTTTAAAATGTTCTCATGAGACACAGATTTTAGATTTCAGTACTTATTTTTGTCATATCTTCTGGGTCGATTCTGTTCCTGGAGCTGTATGCAAGTATAAATTATTGTCCGTGAGATGTTCTACAAGTCCTCTCATTAAACCAACTCAGCTGGATAATTCAACTTAAAAACCTGGGGATGTTTTGGCACTATGTCCAGTTGAATTTGGTAGACCGCTGTTGTATACTTTGATACTGCGGTTTGCCACCAGAAATACATGTATGGGAAAAACAGAACAACTTGGCTGCACAGGCAAGAGTGCAGATGCAGAAATGTAATCAGACACCACCAAAAAATCTGTCATGTCCTCCTCTTGCTCTCAGTTTACCACCACAGAGAGCTTCACGCCAGGCAGGGTTTTCACTGTGAAACCGCTGCGCCATCTTGTGGTGGAGAAATGAAGCGTAACGCTGACCTGATTTCATCCATCATCTTTAGCTCACTGAAGTCTTAGTCATTTTCTCACCCTCTCATATCCGTACCCTATCTCCATTTTTATTTTTTGCTTTTATTCCAACAGCAAAACATGCGTGAGAACAAGGAGAAGCAAGCTCTGGGTGATCTGATGATTAAGCCGGTCCAGAGGATTCCTCGATATGAGCTGCTGGTTAAGGTGAATGATCACACAAACGATAACTGTCTTCTTTCTGTGTACTGTAAGAAGCTAATGTAAAACTGTGTGTGGTGTGTGTAGGATCTGCTCAAGCACACTTCAGAGGACCACCCGGACCACTGTTTGCTGCTGGACGCCCAGAGGGACATCAAGCGATTGGCTGAGAAGATCAATAAGGGCCGTCGATCTGCCGAGGAGGCGGAGAGGGAGGCCAGAGTTATCCAGGAGATCGAGGCACATATTGAGGGCGTCGAACATGTGAGATACTAATAATATAGTAAATTCATGAGGATAGATTTCTGTTTGTAGCAACTGTTAACTCATTTTAATTTTGGACTGCATTTGATTGATGAGCGACAGAAGAAACATGATTTCATTTCATTCAGAAATAGTGAGATATGGTACAATTAACTGGCATGTTTGTGGACTTAAGTGATAATTACCCTTCCCTGTGTTTGTTTATGTTAGATTTTGAACCCCCAGAGGAAGTTTCTGAGACAGGAAATTGTCATGGAGGCGGTAAGAAGTTTTTTTAATTGACTGGTTTCATCATTTTGAAATAATCATGAAATAAATCCCTCTTTCACTGCTAATATTGTATTGTAACTGTCATTGTTGCTAAGTTAAGACTTGCTGAGGTCTTCCGCTCTCTCTGTCTGTCCATCTGTAGAAGACAGTTGGTGGGAAGAAGGACCGCTCTCTCTTCCTCTTCAGTGATCTGATCATCTGCACCACTCTCAAGAGGAAGTCTGGCTCATTAAGACGCAGCTCCATGAGCCTGTATGCAGTCCACTGACTCACAGACATAAACATAATTAAGAGGGCATAGGGGGGACATGCACAAACACAGATATTGTCAATATTTTGAACACCATGCTGCCCCCTGGTGTTGAACAGTGGATATACAGATTTGTTGACTTTTTTTTTTTTTTTGTCTTCGTCTGTCTTTCTCACTCTCAGATACTCTGCTGCAAGTATGATTGATACGTCCAGTAAATACAAGTTCCTGTGGAAGCTTCCTCTAGAGGACGTGGAGGTGGTGAAAAGTAAGGCTCCTTCTTGAGACCCCAGTTTTAGAGTTGAAAACTCAAGTCTGAATGTAGTTAAATATGATCGGCATCAATATAAATGTGCAGTTTGACCTAGAGATGTTTTTTATTATTGTAACTTGAAGTTCTTTAACTGAAATATGGATAAAAAGTTTTAGGGAAAGTGTTTCTCTGACTGATTGTCCTTTTCTGAACCAGGCTCCGCTCAGGCAACTAACAAGGAGAGCATCCAGAAGATGATTAGCCGATTAGACGAAGATCTCAGTACACTGGGTCAGATCAGCAAACTGTCCGAGACCATCAGCTTCCCACACCAGGTACTGCAAACCAACACACACACACATACATACACACTCACTCACAGACTGACGGCACAATTGTGAGAGTCGGATAAATTGTTTTCCCTATTTATTTGTTGATGGTCATGATGATCTGATGATAAATAGTGAAGTACGCAGCACTTCCTTTATTTTTAAATGTTGGTCTCTTTAAATCAATATGTCATTCATATGTTTAATATATTGTATTATAATTTTCATACTTCTTTGGTCAGTTGTTAATACTCCTTTCCTGTACAGGTGCAACATGAGCCACTAGAAAAATTTAATGTTTGTGTATGTGCTCCTTTTTCACTTCTTTTCCATACCTCCATCTTTCTCAGTCCCTAGATGAGGCGATAAAGGATCTGATGACGTCGGTGCACAGGGAGCTGTCAGAGAAACAGTCGTTGGCCTTCAGTATGACTTTCCTGCCCACCAAGCTGGAGTTTACCACAGCTTCCGCTGAGAGCACTTTTATCTTCGAATTCAGCTCTCCTGACACTCGCTCCAACTTTGAACAGGCCTTTGAGGAAGCAAAGAAGAAGCTAGGTCAGTGAAAAAACATCATAGTCAGACAAAAATGATTAATTGTACTGTAGCCTGCTATTAAGACGACAGAAGTAGGACTATCATAGGGATGCAATGGTGTCATTTTAACATATGTGCATTGTTACATTTATTATAATAACAAAATGTAATGTATTTCTATTTCATTTAAATTTTAGCTATGAATAAGGACCAGTGGGACCCCGAGTTTCTGAAGGCCATTCCTATTATGAAGACACGCAGTGGAATGCAGGTGAGAGCATCTACTGTCTATAAAGTGTGTACGGGTATATGTGAAAGTGAAAGTGATTTATGTTATGTGTCTGTTAACTTCATATATGTAGACACGCAGAAATACTCTTTCATTACAGTCATATGAAAGTGATCTCATGTATTGTTTTTCTGTCTACAGTTCTCATGTGCCTCTCCAAGTCACAGCTGCCCTGATAGTGGCTGTGAGGTGTGGGTGTGTAATAGTGATGGATACGTGGGACAGGTGAGAAAATATAGTCAGTCAGTACGTAGATGACAGGCTACTAGATTATTATGTACTCTCTGCTGGAGGTGAGAACAATTTTTAACTGATGTGATGATGTGTCTTCGCCAGGTGTGTCTGTTGAACATCAAAGATGAGCCTACAGTGGAGGCCTGTATCGCTGTCTGCTCAGCGAGGATCATCTGTATTGCTGCTGTACCAGGACTGAAGGGGAGGTCAGTGTACACACGCACACACACACACACACACACACACACACACACACACACACACTCACAAAACAAGTGGCCAATCTGTTTATACCACATGACCTCCATCACTACATCTTTCAACTCTTTTTTTCTCATCAGTGACAGATCCTTTTTTTGGGGTCTTTTTTAATCATAATCAACTATAACAAGCCAATCAGGAAAATTAGCTTACAGTGTTTTGTTTCTTACTCTTCGAATATGCCTTTTAACTCTATGGTCAGTATGTGATTTATTTAGTGCGCAGCTCAAACATCAAACATTAGTTTCAGATGATTAAATATCACCTGACTGATTCATTGACTCTATTCCTGACCTCTCCAATGTGCCATTAACCAATCTCTCTTCATCTCGTAGGGACCGTGGATCAGAGTCGGCCCCTCCTCCCGCAGCACCTGGCCACAACCAGCAGCAGCTGCATATTTCTATCTCTCACTCATCACTAGAGCTGACAGAGCAACCCACGGGTTAGTCCTCAAAGTTATTTTGACAAGAAGTCTGCTTGTAATCTGCTTTACGAACGCTTGTCTAGATTCAGTTGTTTGTATTCTACCTCTATGTACTGCAGTTTCAGCCATGAATGAAAATCACAGCATGTATGTAGACTAATCAATTGATCATCTCCAGGACCAGGGGCGGAGCTCGTCCCATTTGACAGCGATGATACTGATGATGAGGATTCACCCAGCCCTTCTTCTACCCTACAGAGTCAGGCCAGTCACTCCACCATATCATCCAGCTATGGCAGTGAGTAAAAACACTGTATACTCTCAGTCCCATGCTCACATATAAACCCTTGCAGTCTCTCTCAAGCCCTCACACCTTCTTCCATCTCCTCCTAAAGATGACGAGGGCCCAGGCTCAAAAGACATGGCTACAGAGACCACCAGCAGCGAGGAGGAGCAGGAGTTCCCAGTGGCAAGTTCCTATGGCCCTCCGGGAATGTTAGGGGTTGGTGGAGGAGGCCGTGCCCATACAGAGAGCCCCATGGATGGTCGTGCCATGCGCCGCTCCTCCCGGGGCTCGTTCACCAGGGCAAGCCTGGAGGACCTGCTCAGCATCGACCCCGAGGCCTACCAGAGCTCTGTGTGGCTTGGCACAGAGGATGGATGGTGTGTGGTTTTGTATATTAATCCTACACTCATGTCCTTGCTTGTTGGTGCACTGATTTCACCCTCTAATTATCTGTAATTCCTCTGTTTCATTAGCATCCACGTGTACCAGTCCTCAGACAACATCCGCAACCGTAAAAACAGCATGAAGATACAACACGCAGCTTCCATCCTATGTATACTGTGAGTTTGACTATTTATCCTGTAATTACATTCTAAAAATAAAGAGCGATAGGGCTCTTGGGAGAGGCAATGGAAATGCAGCTGATGCAACCGGTTTTAAATATATCTTATTAGGTTTGTCTTCTCTTGACCGCTCTCTACTTCCTCTCTCTGCTATCTGTATATTATATGACATAATATTATATGTTATCTCATTCATTGTATGCTTGGCTTCCTGTAAATAATAATTTTCTTCTCTTTATAATTTCGACATTTGCCTCCTTCAGGTATTTGGACAACAAAGTGTTTGTGTCATTGGCCAATGGAGAGGTGATTGTCTATCAGAGAGAAGCAGGTAAGTTGATAGTGAGGACAGATGTGTGGCTGTTTTTTGCTCTTTTAAAAATAAAAATCAATGCAGTGTTAGCTGAAGTGTACAAACTTTTAGCTCAGTTTTTTATTTCTCTGTTTTTATTTCTCTGCAACACTTATTTTTTTTCAAATTGCTGCTAGCGTATAACCCTGCTAGTCTACACCCATTTGGAGTGATGGTCCTACATGCTGAGCAAAGAGCATTCGGTTCCAGATTTTGACCTGGAAACATAGATGTAAGATGTTTTCTCTATTTTCTCTTCCTTTTCCTCATTACAATCCCTGTCGATCTGTAACTGCAGGAAGTTTCTGGGACCCTCAGTCTTCTCAGACATTAGTTCTGGGCACGGCCAGCAGTCCTGTCACCAAAATGGTTCCTGTGGGAGGGAAGCTTTGGTGTGGCTCACAGAACAAAATCTTAATTATCAACACAACTACACTGGTACAAGAGGTAAGTGGAAGGATGGATTGTATGTAGATATGGAAAGGAGTAGGAGGGATGGATAAGCTGTGAATATGTGGATCAATGAAAGACAGATTGATTGTGTAATACTTCTTTTCTCCGTCTCAGCACTGGTTCCAGGTGGGCACAGACAGCAGCCGGTGTGTGACGTGCATGGTGGCGTACGGTCAAGGTGTGTGGTTGGCGTTGCAGGGCAGTGCACATGTCAAACTGTACCACGCTCAAACCTGGGAGAGCCTGACAGAGGTGGATGTGGCGCCAGCTGTGCACAAGATGCTTGCAGGTAAACATGTTTGGACTGTATATGAGCATGCATAATGTATATAGACAAGAACAGATGCAAAATACACCTGGATGAATTGGTTATCAGCAGTAGCTTATATACAGAAGCTTTTTGTTATTTATTTTCTTTCTTCAACTTAATTTTCCATTAATTCAATTTCTTCTTAGTGCTCCTTAAATTTTTCACCTCATTGGACTGTCCTCCCAACCCTTTCTTTTCCCTCTCATCATCCTTCCCTGACCATCTTGTTCTCTGTCTTCTTTCTGTTAATTCAGGCGCAGATGCAATCATCAGACAGCACAAGGCCGCTTGTCTGAGAATCACAGCTCTACTGGCTTGTAAGGATCTGCTGTGGATCGGCACCAGTGCAGGTAAAAATAAAATTTTGGTATAAAGAAATCAAAGTAGTATGAAATAGGGTTAATTAATATTCTTTTTCTTTTTTTTTTTTTAAATCTGTGAATTCATTGGTAAATCAAGGAATACAAATCAAATAGAAAGAAAATGTGAGTGCAAATTGGAATTTCAAAATACTATTTTCCAGTACAAACCTTTCACATATTTAGAGGGACTTGCTTTTGCCCCCATTTAAAATTTTTTCCATGTGAAGTATTTCCTGAGCTGTAAGTAAGAGGATCTGGTTTCATGTAAACTGGGATCATCGCTGTCCTCTTGCCATGTTCTCCATATATGTCCTTGTTCTCAAATAGCACATTTTCTCCACAGGGGTGGTCCTCACGCTAGCTATCCCAGCAGTGACCTCAGGAACAGGAACTGGCACACTGAAATCCCCCCTGGTCCCGATGGGCTCTGCTCACGGACACACGGGCCACGTTCGGTTCCTAACATCCATCGAACTACCGGAAGGTTTTGACATGAACTTCCCTCCTCCAGCATCTGATTCTACAGGTGGTTATTGTTTTGGGGTTTTTTGTGTGTGTCTCTTGTCTAAAATATTAACAACTGAACTGAAACTGAAAGTTTCAATTGTTATTCTCTCTTATGCCTCTTGACTTCTGTTTCCTAGGCAACCAATCGCAGAGCAGCAGCACAGTTGAGGGGAGTCTACAAAGGCGTGACTCCACTCGCCGCAGAGCCTCCGCCCACCTTCCTCCAAAAAACAATCATCTAGTCATATCCGGTGGTGATGGCTATGAGGACTTCAGACTCACCAATAGCAGTGAAACAGTCGGACGGGATGACAGTACCAACCATCTTTTGCTTTGGAGGGTCTGAGACATTCGTCCCATCTCTTGCTGAGAACAGCGCACAAATCCTGTCCTTTCCTCCCCCCAATCGGACTCCTCACTTTTTTGGTGTTGTTTTAGTCTTCTGCTTGGTCCACCAGTCTCTATGTGCATATGGCTGTCAACCCCCTCTTGGACTTACTAATGAATATGATCACTTCGACCCCAGTTTTCTTGTGTTAATGTTCCTGGTGGCGTGCGTTGTTCCACACTGAGTGGTGTTTGTGCGTGTGTTTTTTGCTTTTTTCGGCATTGGATGTTATTCCAATGTGTTTGATCATTGAACTCAAGTCCTCACTGAAAGAGACAGAAGAAGACAGAGAAGGGAAAAAAATGTATTGAGCATGTCTTCAAGCTTGACAGATGGATGTAAGGTGAGAACAAGTGAAGAAAAGACGGACAGAAGAGGATTTTCACTCTGCAGGATGCCATTGCACAGGAGGTTGAAAGAATACATTTAAGTGAAATGAGACATGAGTAAAGCATGTTTCTCTGTTTTTTAGGGGGGGGGGGGTTTAGTTAAATTTTTTTGGACTTGGACATCAACCCTTTACTGCCTCATCACTTCATCCCAACCTGACCTGAAAACAAAAAAAGCCTCCAGTTAATCACATGTCATAATAACATATATCTAATGAATGGAAATTAAGTGATACATACCAACACAGATTGTAGTTTGATGAGTTTCTGAATTCTGGATTTGCGTTGATTCAGTTAAGGTCTACAAGCTTTTTAAGGAGTAAAAGAGGAACTGGTTCGGCTCTTGGCCGGCCACATGCCTGGGTAACAACTCATAATAGCAGATCTGAGATCAAACCTTTCTGGGCCAAGCAGGGATGTAATAACATCGACTCTACTCGACAGCTACAATCATCCTTTCCCATCATCATCTAGAAGCAGATTGAATATGATTTAAGTGCAATATGTGGCAAGGGTATCTAACAAGACTATATACATACACTCACACACACTCATTTCACAGCCTTTCGTTCCCTAAATGAATAGACATATGTGTTTTCCATGGATAATTACGTCATATCTGTTTTTCTTATTTAATTTTTTCAGCCAGTTTTAAGATGACTTGATTGTAGATGATGCATTGTCCCATTGTCTGATAGAGGAAAAAGTGCATTGGAGACATTCCTCCTTAACATGACTATGCCAAAGCTTTGTATGTGTTAGTTTTTTTGACATTAAGGGATCTGAAAGGATTTCTTATGCCATGAAATTTCACTTTGTTGAGTGTTCTTCTAGTCAGGAAGGAAATCAGGACGTGCATTGCTGATTTCGAGATGATGCTATAGGCTGTGGTAGCAGATAAAAGATAGTTATGTACAGTATTTATGGTTTTTGATTTTAGCGCCTCCTTTTACAGCACTTAATTTATAGAAAATGTAGCTTTCAATATTTCTTTTTGAGTCGAAGAACAAGGAGGCCCTCGCTTGATTACTACAGTAGAATGATAGGCGGCATTGGGCTCAGGCAAACAGAAACTAGGGGACTTACGACACAGTCCACTCATGGTAAGATTTGCTTGATTATTTCAATAATTTTTCAACTCCACAATGCATATCGTAGCATTTTTGTCGTCACATAAAAGTATTGTTTCACCCCTAGTGTACACAAACACTGATTTCAGTATTGATTGTAGTTGTAAACAAGACGGATGTATGTTTGTGGGGAAAGGGAGTGCTCGAGATACTGAGTAGGTCAGAAGGACAAATGCTGAGCACCTGCACGTGCCTTCAGAAGGTTAAAAGTTAAGCCATTTTACACACACACACACACACACACACAGTGAAAAGTCAGCTCTCCATCTGTCCATCAGCAGATGACTGTGGAAGTGAAGGATGACTCTGACTTGTCCTTGCACACACCTTAGCCTCAGTCTTTTGGGGCTAAGCAGTGATTGGTTTTGATCCCTTCAAGACTAGAAAACCTCACTCCACCTCCACCTTGCCAGCCATCTGGGCATTTCACCTTTAGCTTTCCCACTTCTAAACGCATCAATGTTAACTTATCCACTGTGAGAGGTGCTAACAGTTAAGAGGATTAGCTTGCTATTGTGATAGCTGCTTACTAGCTAAGTGAGCTCTTTGCCTCTGCAAAGTGGAAAAGCCGGTGTGTGCAAGTCTTCCACAAGTGCTCTGTTCTTTGGAGCTTCTTTGTGATTTTTTTTTTTTTTGCCCACGATTGAAGCGAAACTCTGGTTAGCTTGTGGTTGCTTGCAAAGAATGCAACGGAGGAAAGTTTGACAGTTTCAGCAAATGTTATATAAGTGGTTTGACATTTTGGGGAATATGCTAGTTCCCTGTTGAATGAGAAGATTGATACAACTCTCTTGTCGGTACAGTAAATATCAAACTACAGCTAGCCGCAAGCTAGCTTAGTGTTACATAAAGACTGGAAACAGGAGGAAACAGCAAGCCTGCTATGTCCAAAGAAAACTAAATCTGTCTACCAGCACCTCAAAAACTCACTATTTAACACATAAGATCTTGTTTGTTTAGTTTGTACAGAAACAGATGTGTAGAAACAGAGTGGTATCAATGTTTTTCATTTAACTTAACTTCTCAAAATGTCAAATTATCCCTTAATGTTCTCTAACATTAACGTGGCTGACATGTTTTTTTTAATGTTCTGTGTGATTCACAACAACTCTTATGTTTATGTTATCAGTGCCAAAAGCTGTCAATTCTCACTCTATGAAAATGCTGTATACCCATGCTGGCTACAGGGCCTGGGGGGAGTGCCATCTGTTTTCTGTGAACAATGAAAGAAAAGAATTGTGGGTGTTTAGAGCGACATCTGTGTGCAATCTGTCCTTATACCTGCACTTTTAAAGCAGCGTTTGTCAAACTGTGAGTTGGGCTGTTACGAAAAAAGGATCATGGCCTCTCAATGGTCAATAATGTGTTTTCTGGGTGTCATATACTGAAAACCTATGTTTGACAAGTATGTTTGATAGCCCATGTTTTCCTACAATAAATGGCTAAAGTAGTTTGTATGAATAACTTTAAATTTAGTTGATTCAGGAAGTTTAGTCATTTTTTCCTTTAAAATCTGAAAAAAAGCCTTAAGAATATATTTTTACATTTCTAGTGATGAGCCCAGACTTGTCATTTCACACACACACACATACACACACACACACACACACACACTTACACTCTTAGATATGAAGTAAACCTGATCTCAACCTTTATGCTCATTTGACCAGGATTGAGAGAAATAAGCATGTTGTGTGCCAGTTAAAGGAACAGAAGATTTATACTTCACTCTCACCATCACATGAAACTCATCCTATCATCACTGTAACTCTAAGCAACTTGTAACTAACCTCCTCATGCCCATATGTGGACGAAGTCTTTATTGTTGTAAATATTGGTATATATTGCCTTTTTTTTTTTTTTTGTAAATAGTGCACCCACGGTCCTCAATTGTTGATATGAATCTAATGGCATATTTTTATATATTTGTGTAAGGTTTGTTTGTATTTTTTTTCTCTTTCTGGCATGCGCTGTCAGTCACATTTAAATTATAGCTGCCATCTTTCCAAAAGAAGACGAGATGGCCTCTGTTGTCACCAGAGCGACCAAAAAGATAGATGGCTGTTTTCACCGGTAGCCATGTTGCCTCTTTAACTTTTATGTTTGCCTTGTTGCGGATGTCTACGAGAGGGAAAAACAACGTGGCAGACCCCCGGTACTGCCACCTGGTCATAACTCTGTTTAGCTCTGGGTCTGGTTGACGTCTTGCGGTTGTCACAGTTTCAGTCTATAAGAGTTACTTCCTGTATGTAGCTGTTCTTGTTTTGTCACTGTGGGTTCCTCTTTGTAATTAAATCAGTTCACTGGTGCCAGTTTGTGCTTGTCTTTATTTTGTCCATCTGCTGAGGAGTGGGTGTTCTTATTTATCGGTATCTCCCCAATGAGGAATGAAACTCATACTCAGTTAATAATATTATCTCTCCCAGACAGTTTATATAGTATGTGAAGCAATTTTACATATCAGTCTTTCAAAGTAGACTAGGTGGGGGTTTCCAATGACGTCAAAGTATTCAGTAACCACAGACTGTATAAAAAAACACAATCTCTGTACAAGGGTCCCTCCCTCACCCAGCATGTGTCAGTGTCTTTTAGTTTTAAAGGTTGAATATGTAGAATATTTATTAAAAGCTATATATTTTTTTAAAATAATACAGCCACGGGGCGTTTTGAGGGGTACAGAATGAAAGTATTGCTTTTCCATAAAAAAAAATATTTAGTCTGAATTAATATTTTCACAATTTTTTGACGGGTTCGACAGTGAAGTTCTGACACTTTCTGCGTACATTGTACCAGCCAATTAGCGGCCGGAAGTGCGGGTTGCCAGGGTTGTCTGTTGTTCCGGTGCAGCTACTGTAGGCAGGCACTGGGTGAAATGGAGTTGTAAACAAACACCACCATGTTGGACTCACTAAAACCAATGTTTTTTGCTCTCAAGTACAACTTTTCATCACAAAACTTCGAAGGTAAGACAGAATATCTGTTAGTCGCTGTAAATAAGTGGTTGTTTACCTTTGTATGCTGCTGGTTCACTGAGTTTTTAGCGCAATAATAGTGGTACTGTTGAACTCGCCAGGGTCTTAGCTTTCATATGAGATGCTATTTGTTTGTGTACCACGAAGTATCAGAGCGGTAGCAAT
The DNA here is from genome assembly GCF_027409825.1 of Scomber japonicus. Lineage (NCBI taxonomy): Eukaryota > Metazoa > Chordata > Actinopteri > Scombriformes > Scombridae > Scomber > Scomber japonicus. The sequence continues at coordinate 30,825,995 of NC_070583.1, read as the reverse complement.
GGAAATGTGGAGAGTGGGTTGACTTTCTGACGCTATTCGGATTTTGATATTTGATCATTAACCTCTTAACGCACGCTGTTCCGTTCACGGGACGGATGTTAGGAGGTAGCCACACGTTCTTCTGAATGTTTTAAACACCAACCCTTAAACATATATACTCATGCTGTACATTGTTGGAAAGCTTAGATTGTCCTGATTCATTCAAGACCACTCACGACTTATATGGTTGCTCACAGCCGTAATAGTATTAGCGATTAGCTCGGCTAGCCACTCAGCTAAGTGAGAAAAGCTATAATGCCTACATACCTTCAAAGTCTTCTCTTTATCCACAACGATCATCTTATGACTCAGGACTTTCTGTACTGCTCGCCAAGTATCCATTCTTGTGAAATATGAAATCCGTTTCCATAAAACCGGAATACTTTCCTCAATATGTCAACATATATTTAGTCCAACACGTAATGTAATAACACAAATAACAAACCATATACGGTCCGTTTACGTCATTTCCTGACCTGCGCGTGCATCTCAGAGTACACGTGACTAGATGTTTACGACCATAGACATATAAATATATATAAATATATCTTTATATGTCTATGTTTACGACAGTGAGCCTCTTCTGCTTCTGACGACACCACACACAAGCCAATCGGTGTTTAGGATTAGGCAGTACATGCATAGACATATATACGTATGTATGTCTATGAGTACATGCAGAGACATTGCTGCTACTCCCACTGGCGTTACAATGTAATGTACCTCGGTGGTTTCAAGTCAGTTACAGCGAGGGTATGTTCGCTTCCTGTTTTCAAAATAAAAGCACCAACTCTATCGTTATGGTTTTCTTAATAATAAAAGGCAACGGGTGTTTTATTTTGTGAAAATGACCGGAAGTGCGTTACTCGCTACGGCTAACTTGAGTGGCTCCGAATTCGCAGGAGCAAAACTTTAAGCAGATGTTATTTGGACAAATTAGCGTCACATTGTGGATCTAAAGGGATACTTTCTCGCCTAAAAAGGTTAGACATGTGGATAAAGTGGTATATTTACAGAGTTAGAGCTAAAATAAAATCCGGCACCGGACCTGGCAACCCGACTGCTGGAATTACTTTTTGGTTGTTGCGACTACGATCTCGAACATTAGATGGCGTTGTTCTGCTCATTCTACATATTCTACCTGTAATTTTGCCTGTTTAATTTATATAGTCTATTTTATAAAGTTAAGGCTGAGATTGTGCATCATGTGAATAAGTAGACTAAGAAGCTATGAGGTTCTTCCAACAGTCAACTGAGATATTTCCTTAACTAACTCTTATCCTTTTCAACTGTGGTGTCTAAATATTTTATGAAAAAATAAGCAATAAAATAGTACAGTACACTGATCCCCCTTTGCTTCCTCCCCCTCATTTGCAAAATCTACACATTTTATTCAAATGATTTCCTCCCTGCATTGCAGTCCGCCTCCTGCGGATTATAACACAAAGTTATCCTTGTGGTTTTTACTGGCACGCTTCGATTTCACTCCACCATTCATTATACTTTAACCCACTGACCTACAATGAAGTGTATTGTGATATGATTGCCCTGCATTGTATAGAAACTGTATTAATGCTGGACATTCAGGACATGCAAACAAATACCCCTTTACCCCCTCATGAATACACACACACACACACACACACACACACACACACACACACACAAGTTAGAGCCCACTTGCTTGAATCTACACACAGTATTCAGATGCACTAAACAGTGAAGATCTGTGTGATGAATGAAAGGGCAGTGAAGACAACAGCATAGAGATTCATCTGTGTCTCACTAGACTAGAATGACTGAATGATATTGTGACTCATTGACTTGCACTGACTCATTGGCCCATCCCAGCGGAAGAAGGAGGGTCAATGGAAATTCTCCAATATATTGATTTTTACATTAATGTTGTATGTATTGGATGGATACGCCATGTTTTTGTTTGTCTGTATCGTGTGTGCTTGACCGACCCTTAAGTCACTCTATTCTTTTGCTAGGCTGCCTTGACAGTCTGGTTAAAGTATAAGAATTAAAAATGTACTCAGCGCTTAGACAACACCAACATTTACAAGTTTAGAAAAATAAACTGCATTTATTCAGAAAACCTCATGAAGACACATTTTTTAAACCAGAGGCGTCAAACTCATTTTCATTCGAGGGCCACATACAGACCAATTTGATCTGATGTGGGCCGGGTCATTAAAAATATGGAGGGAAAGAAGGTAGAAAGGAAGGAAATAAGAAGGGAAGGTAGGAAAGACAGACAGATTGAAAGGGAGGAAGGAAGAAAGAGAGTAAGGACAGATGGAAGGAAGGAAAAGAACACAGGAAAGAAAGTGGGCCGGATTGCACCCCTCGGCGGGCCGGTTCTGGCCCACGGGCCGCATGTTTGACACCCCTGATTTAAACAAAACACCATTAAACACCATTACTAAATGTATGCACAATTATATTTTTTCTTTCTTCTCAACATTTATTATTCATGTTTAGTCTTGTTTAATGGGCTCTATGCACAGCTCCACTACTTCCTGAACTTAATGCTGCTCCTTTATTTCCTGTCTTGGACAAACGGATTAATCCAGGTGTGTCTGACCATTGTGACTACTCAGACACAGGAGCAGCATTAAATTCAGGAAGTAGTGGAGCTATGCATAGAGGCCATTGCCATCAAATCACAAAGAAACAGTCGTCAAGAGGCCACCTGAAAATATGACTTTCACACACTTTCACTTTACACCAATAGGCCACATAAGACATTCAGGGATGTCACGGTATGAAACACGGCTGTAAATGGAAAAAAATAATGGTGGCTGAATCCCATTTAGCTGCTTCAGTTTCTGGGTCACACACTGTCAGACTGTCATGGCTTATTGGGACACTTGATTGGAGCGGAGCCATTGTTAATGTTATTAGTAGCACCTGCGCTTTTCCTACTGCCACAAGCCAGAATGTCTGCAGAGAGAAAAGGCCTGCCCTAGTTATGCAGCTGTGCAGTTTTACCACACACAACAACACCTGTCATGAAATAGCAGGTGTCGGAGTGATGCTCAATGATGCTGACAACAGCTATAACTGCAAAAGTCTATTTAATGCTCAATCAAAAATATAATTGACCTTTTCAAATCTAGGTTACAGGGTGGATGGAAATTCCTTTAAGGACATTTTTAGACAAAATTGAGAGTAAGGGAAAAGCCAATCACATAAATGAACCTCCCCCATTTGTGATGATGTGTGATGACTAAATTGCTATGAAAAAAAGGGATATTTTCAACTAAAAATCTTCAATTCAATAGAAAAAAGACCTGCAATGAAGGAAACAGGATGACATAAGGCTACTGCATCATTTCAAAATGTTGTAGTTATGTTGACAATAAAAAAGTCTCAATATAATGGGTTTATATTAAGTCTGCAAATAAGAAGACTTACTGCTAAAGCCTACTTAACCACCAGTTTCTGCAAGGGAAAGACAACGACCGACAGAGGGGGTTTACGCACACACACACACACACACACACACACACACAAACACACACAGGGTTTCAGCTTGCAGCGGTGACGCACTGTGAGGTCACAGAGCCAGCTCAGTGTTTATGTCTTTTTTTTTTCTTCCCCTCACTCTAACACACAGAGGAGCGAGAGAGGGGGAACCTCCTTTACCGGCATTGTGGTTTTCATCCATTCCCAAAAGCTTTTTTTTTTTAATTACACCTTTCAAACTCAAGTCCTCAACAGCTGATGATGCTCACGTCGGAACACTGATTTTAACCACTTTTATTCACCAAAAACCGGTAAGTTGAACAACTTTTACCTCACACTATTCACAGTCTTGAATGGTTTGTCGAAGCCGGTATTTTACTTTTGTCCGTCACTGTCAAGTCCTGTGTGGCTTTTCTTACCGCAAACCTTTTCTCAGCCATCATCACCACTTTTACGCACGGACGGTGGTAATGGACCTGTCTGCAATTTAGGGAATCATTATGCACTACTTCATGATTGATGATACCGGCCATGTGCTGGGATGACAAAAGTTTTCTACTGTTTGTTTCAACGGGCTTTGTGGCACTCTATGCTATGTCTAAATGAACAAATATAGCCCGTCTCTCAACATATTGTCTGCCTGTATCCGTGGAAGCTTTGCGACTGTTTATTTAATGCATCTACATCATTCCAGTAAAGCATTTTATTATTATAGGCTCATGGGTTTTGCCGCGGTGCTTACATAGTGACCAACATTTTGCATTTATGGATAGTTTATAAGTTCCTGATTTATTGGCTATTAAGCTGCAGGTCAAATTATACCTTTTTAATGTATTCTGTTCATTAAATACGTCTATAAGTGTGTTGATCACTGCCTGTGCGCTGTAATGACAGAGTACAACCGCGTGCTTGACGCACTATCATGGGTACGTGATGACCTCACTCTCATGCTGGTACGATCCTCCTTTTCTTTCTTTCTTTCTTTCTTTCTTTCTTGCTTTCTTGCTTTCTTGCTTTCTAACTTTCAATCTCTCCCTAATTTGAAAGGAGTGAACAGTCCTGGTACTGCAGGAGCAATTTGCTTCTGGATGTCAGGCTGGCTCCTACACTGCCTGTTTTTAAATCTTCAATCATTTGCTTTTTAAGTCAGAGTTGCTTTTGTCTCTTTGTCTGTTAAATGTATCTTTGTGTTTAATTTGGGTGTTTTATGGCTTTAGCTGCTTTATAAATACATTTGACTTGATGTATTCTCAGTTACAGTGGGTGTGTGTGTGTGTGAAAGTGCCCTCTAAGGTGCCCCTACAGAGGAGCAAACATAATAAAATGCCCTCTACGGTGGCCTCACAAACGAGGAAACATACCAAAGTCTTAGTTAAGGGTAAATCAGGATGAACTACCCTATAGAGAGCCTCTATATGTGACTGAGGAATGGTGTGCCTGTAAGAAAATGTGATAGTGCCCTCTGAAATACCCCGGCAAGATGTATTACGGTTGCCATTGCAATAAGGTGAGCTGGAGGTTTTCTATAGGTGCACTTGGAGTACAAAAAAGAGAGGAAGAAAAGAGTAAAGTGTGATTTATGGTTCCCCTTAGTCTTACATATAGAAGTGCAGAATTGGTGCTCTTTTGATGAACAAATTGCCCTTCCAGTGAAGAACATAGGTACTGTTGCCCTATAGGATTGAGTAAACTGACTATTATGGTAAAGATTAATATATCCTTTATGTAGGCTGACCATGAATAAAACTCCCTTAAAACATGTTGTAGCTGACATGAGTCTTTCAGTTGATTTTGGTCTCAGTCACACCACTTTAGATTGTTTGGGTCAGTCCAGACTAAGGTTGATATTACTACAGTTTTGTGAGTTAGGTTATGTTAAGGCTGGTTTGAAATTAAAGTGAATGTATGGCTTAAATATGATTAAGGATGCATTATTTAATGTATGTCGACTGTATTTTTGAGTTGGTTTTATGTTTAGACCTGTCCAAAGATATATAAAATACTAAATAATATGTGTGATCGATGTCGTTATACTAGATATTTGGTACAAATTGGAAATCCGTCTTGTGGTGTAGTAAAACCTTAAAGGAAACCAAAGTACTATTTTCTCAAAACACTTAGATTAACTTGGATTTGTAGAGAGGGAAATTAGTAATGGGCTACCCTATGATTACAGAATACCAATTAAATACAGAAAAGTGAAGACTAAACAAAAGGGACTGTAAAAAAGCTGCTAGAGATGTGAGAGATTAAGATAAGTTTACATAGCACCTAAAGGGATACACAGTAGAACTGAAACCTCTGTCTAGGCATGTTAAAACATTTTTAAAATACATCCCGTTACGAAATCTGGGAAAGATCCTTTTGAGTAATTATGCTAGCAGACGAAACTCCTCATCTCCAATCTGAAGCTGGTCAAGAACCATTTTAGAAGCAAATCAGATGTTGTTATCCCATTTGACATCGACATGGTTTGATTGGCTGCGAGGGGCCCATTCAATGTATCAGGTGCCCCCTTTTCTTTGCCCCTGGTTATCAGACAGCCTGACTCCACCACTGTTCAGTTACGCATTTAGATGCTGTTACGTCCAGAGCATGCTACATAGAGATAAACTTAAAGAAGTAATAATATTATCACATGTGAGCCCCACTCACCTGTCTCTATTTCATTGTCTAGGCATTTTGAATCATATTTTAAAACAAAAATCACCCAAAATTTCTGTTTGCTGCATGTTAAATGAGAGGATTTGCTGCTTTTTATTGTCATACATGATAGTAAACTCAATATATTCAGGCTTTAGATTGCTGGTCATCTTTAGTCAGGCATTTCATTCACTTGTAATTTATTCATAAAATAAAAAAAAGACTGAAGATGAAAATAATTTTTTGTTGCAGCCTGACACCATACTGCTGTAATTCTGCAAGGTTGTACTGCCGCATAATGAGCCCTCCACACTCAGCAGTATGGATAGGCACCCTGGGTACACACACACACTCTTACACAAGCGTCAAGATGAGACTGTCATTTTTGGCAGGGGGCTTCCATTGTCCGAAGCCAAATTCCTGCATGCTTGTATCAATAAGAGGCTCTCACCCTCTTATCCACACAACTGTACACACACACGCAGGCACACACGTTTCTACCAGAAGAGGGCCATGTGCGACTTCACTGCCTTGTCCTCGAAATTGCTGTCATATAATGATGAAGACATTTTTATTGAAGTGAGAGTTTATTCAAAAAGTACATTAGTGACACGGTGAGCAAAACAGAGAATGTGATATGTGTCCCTAAGAAAAGCATTTTAAATGGTTAATGGTAAATTGGTTTTGTCAGTTTGATTGAGTTGAGCATATTTCACTTTTCCTATCACCAATGTGGAGTTGGAAGAATCAACAGCCAGCAAAGACATTTTTAGTAGATTTTAACCTATTTCCTGCAAAGAATACAAAAAAACCCTGCATTATACATTATACATTTGCTGTATCCTGTCTGGATCTGACATCCTCTTGATTGTGTATTGTGCTGTGTGTGTTTTATTTATATCTTATCTATTTATTTGCTATCTCTTCTACTTGTATTCTTTTTCTTATTTATTTTACTCACTAGGCAAATTAGCAGTTTTGCTATAATCCGGCATATTTACAGAGATGTTTTAGTATCGATGTTCATCAATATGCACTGTCCCTATCCAAAAATAAACTATTACTATTACTACTATATCATACTGGATGATATCACAATAATAACAGGACCAGGATCAACTAGGTTTTGCTTGAAAATGACATATGTGTGAGTGATGCCTTAGCAAATGATTAAATAGAAAGAGAGTCTTTTTGGAGAGTTGTGAGTTCCCCAACAGGATCAGTGTGTATTTGCATTATTGAAGTGATGTTTAAACTCCACTGTGCTGTATAAGTGTATAGATTTTTCCCTTTTGGCAGCAAGTAAGATTTAGTTCATCATATTATCTGCTGAGCTGACGTTCCTGTTCCAGTTACCTGCAGCAAGATTGACATATGTAATTATACTACGCTCACAAACACACACACACACACACATGCCTCAATTAGGAGTTAGTGCAATAAGAGTATATGCGTGTGGGTTTAACCCTGAGCCATATTTAACCCCCATTATAAACTCTACCCCACCCAAGAAGTTTTACTGCACACTCCGCAAAGGCAACGTTTTGGAAAGGAGGACCGATGACAAGATGAGAACGGAGAGTAAAGAGATATATGATGGCAAGGAAAATGGGAGGAGTGTGGAAAATAGAGGCAGAAGGGACGATAGCAGACTGAATCAGCTGCCTTTAAGTATATCAGTGGAGGGATTATCTGTCTATCTATCTATCTATCTATCTATCTATCTATCTATCTATCTATCTCTCAACTCACTCACTCACTCTATCTATCTATCTAGAAACTCACTCACTCTATCTATCTATCTCTCAACTCACTCACTCTATCTATCTATCTATCTATCTCTCAACTCACTCACTCTATCTATCTATCTATCTATCTATCTATCTATCAACTCACTCTATCTATCTACAGTATCTATCTATCTATCTATCTATCTATCTATCAACTCACTCTATCTATCTACAGTATCTATCTATCTATCTATCTCTCAACTCTATCTATCAACTCACTCACTCTATCTATCTATCTATCTATCTATCTAATGGAGTGTGGAAGATAGAAGCAGAAGGGACGATACCAGACTGAATCAGCTTCCTTTAAGTATATCAGTGGAGGGATTATCAGGGTAACTTAACAGGAACAGATGCACCACCTCAACTTTTATTCAAGTGTGCGTATGTTGAAGTCAAAGACACAGCTGTGCTTTAATTAGTCCATCAGTCCTGTCATCTGTCTGTCCGTCCTTCCGTCCGTCCAACCAGGGCGGTTGGGAAGCCCTCCAGACAGTCCTCCGTCCGCGTGCCACAGCGAGCGGCCGGCCTGCCTCCACCAATGTCAGCCAGAAAACTCTGTGCCAAAGAAATTCCCGCTGCACTGACCACAGATCCTAATCAAAGCTGGCTCAGCACTCTGCATACACAGATTGGTGGAGGATTGGATAATTACAGGGGGACCTAGACACAAAAACCCGGAAAGACGTTGGCACAAGCATGCAAACAGGCTCACCACTTATACTAACGCTTTAACATACAGTATATATAACTGCACAGTCTTAATGATGTGTTGCTTTTAATGAGCAATCTGAATGAACAGAGGCAGTACTTCCTCCTTGTACATCAGCACTGGATTGAGGTTAGGGGTTAGGGTCTCTCTCATGATTTTTACAGTAAGTGAGCAAACTGCAAGTCATGCTGTATTGAGTATTTCCATTATTTGACTTCATTCTTTCGAGAGTCAGGATGTAGAAGAGAGTCACTTCCCGGATATCGTAGCTCCTTTGTGTCTGACGTATTCAAAGGTCATGCATGTTGCAGTGTCGTTATTTATCCGGAGCTATTATTTTCATGAGGGGGGGAAAAAATGCTTTGGTTATACAAAGTCCATTTTTGTGTGATGTATTTACTCCTTGCCTGAGATAAAAGCAGTTCCCAGAAAAGAGAGACTATATATTAAATGTAGTATCATCATCATGTACTTTAATGAGTATTTTCCTTTTTATGCTGCTTTATACTTTTACTCCACTGCATTTCAGAGGGAAAGTTTGTCTTTGATCATTTTAGATGTTTAACAGCTGTAGTTACTAGTCACTTTATCAGTTTATAACATATAATACAATGTTTTACTGATTAAAACTGAATTATTTAAACTGATTAAGGTACGAGTAAGTACATGTTAATGTATTTATAACAAAGATCCAGCAATAAACTAATGTAACACTGACAATGGCCATTCTTTGTTAAGAGTACTTTGACTGTTGAAACTTTAAGGACATTTATATGTTAATATTTGCTGAACGCAAGAATGAATTTTATCTTTATTAGAGTATTTTCACATTCTGGTGTTGCCTCCTTTACTTTACTTTCACCACTGATCACATATGATACAGACTAACTGGGGAAAGTTTGTCATTGATCATTTTAGATGTTTAACAGCTGTAGTTACTAATCACTTTATCAGTTTATAACATATAATACAATGTGTTACTGATTAAACTGATTAAGGTACGAGTATTTGTAACAAAGATCCTGTAATAAACTAATGTAACACTGACAATGGCCATTCTTTGTTAAGAGTACTTTTACTGTTGAAACTTAATTTATATGTTAATATTTGTTGAAGGCAAGAATGAATTTTATCTTTTCACATTCTGGTGTTGCCTCCTTTACTTTACTTTCACCACATATGATACAGACTAACTGTATTTTGTAATGTGGTTTGTAAGCCAACGTTTCTCTCAGTTACATTTCCTGACATTTGGTTCATTCAGGTCAGAGACACACAGCGGAAATCTTGCTATACAGTTCACGACCTTTCCCCCTCTGCCCCGTCACTCCCTACTGTGGACCGTTTAATGATACACACTTAAAATTAGGAGACGATGAAAAAAAGAGAGATCTCAGACATTGGTTAACGGGCATGCCCAACCGGAAAGACAAATCTGAAAGCGACCACAATCTGCTAGCTGAACTCGCCAGTAACCGATCACTGCTGGCTTTTAGTTGCCAGAGCAAATCACACACCAGCCTGTCCCGGGTCGATCTCTTTGTGACGAGGCACAAGTGAGTGACTGTGCGTGTGTGTGTGTGTGTGCGTGTATATGTGTGTTTGTGTGTGTGTGTGTGTGTGTGTGTGTGTGTGTGTCATGTTTTGGAGGGGATCCACACAATCCCTCATGTGAGGAGTGCTACAGACGTTCAAAACAACCGCTGAGTAATGACAATGTAGCCAACAAAGCAGGAAATTGAACCTCTCGTCTGTAGCAGCACTTTTATAGAGTTATTGAATACAACTCAAAACACAGCATATTTAGACCCATAAATATATGTGTATGTGAGAGTGCGTGTCTGTGGTTGGGGGCAAACTGCCTGACCTGCCAAAATTTTGGTTTCTTACTTATCTCCTGATATTATTATAATCTTTTTTTCCCTCTCATTCATAGATAGTTGCATTTTTACAGATGTACAAATGATTACAGTGTAGCCAGGGAGATGTAGATGTACAGAGCACACATGGACTTGTTTAACATGTTCCCCCCTTAAGGCTTGGTTAAAATTCCCACCGCCTGTTCTGACCTCCACCTCTCCAAGAAGGAAAATGCCTCTTGGTTTTGGATTTGCTGACCCAGTCATTCATTAAAATGCAGTTTTACATCCCTCTTGCTAAGCTGAAATAGGCAACACTGCTCCTTTTTTTTTATCAAAGGAAGCCACAAATCTCTACAGCTTTGGACATTGTCTATCCTCAGTTAAGGAAAAACAAAAATACTGGCAGATGCCCTCATAGAAACAGGACATCTACAATTTACTCTCATGTCAAACAGGTCTTTTAAATACTTTAAATACTTATCTTTTAATTAAAGTATTTAAAGCAGTTGTACAAAAACTATGTATGAGTCAGAGATGAAAATCATGTTTTCTCTCTCTAGTAGACTTTCCAATGACAAACAGTAATTAGCTAAATCCTTTGCATTTGTCTGACAAATAGAGATGACATGTTGTGCATGAATACTGTTGTTTTTATATGTGTGTGTGCTGGCTTTTATATAGACCAGGCATGTGTGTACAAGCTGTTTTGAAGGTGTTTAAGTATTAGGAGGTGATTTATATCCACTGTTATAATCGTAATGAAGAAAATCGTGAGGCCAGACTCAAAAAAAACCTTCTGTATCCCAGATTTGACCAATTTCTGTCTTCGCTGCCTTAAAACGTGAAGATAAATTCAAAAGATCAAGCAGGCCTTGGGCTCTTATAATGGTTTTGTAGCACGACTTCCTTTGTGGTTGACTTCTGGAGGGTTAAAATGATTGCATATTGTCCTGGGAGGCAGACTATAGAAGATAACTTAATAAAAAAACGAAATTGTTGTAAACTCCTTCATATTTTTCCAAGAGAGATGGCATCTTGAAAATCAGAGACAGAAACAAGGTCAAGCTTTCATGTCTGCTTCTTGTGCAGTCTCACTTTAGAGGGGGACGGGTTGGAAATGGAAAGCATGTTCATGTGAGGATTGTGCTTACAGTATAACATTTGTGAATTTATGACTTCTCATAAACTTCGGGCATCTGTCTCTCATTAAGTAAAGGAAGGTGTTGTTGCAGAAGCATTGTATTACTTTTGGTTCTATTGCAGAGCTGTAAACACAACTTGAACCCCTTACTGTGACTGTCGTCTCTCTCCGCTCTCTCTGGTCAACCAACCCGTGGCCCGTTCCAGCTGTCTGACAGACAGCAGAGACACGGGAGAGGCCCGTTAGGTTACTGCTGGTGTACGGTTCCACTGGAAAACATGACAGGTGACATCACGCCGACCCAAGGACAGAGAGGAGGAATGACAGAGGGCACGCTGACACAAAGAGAGAAAGAAATGCATCTGTAGACGTGTGTGTGGAGAGGCAACACTCGCCCAGTTATCAGACACACTTCGCCATAATGAGACATTGTCTGAGCACTAACGTAGAAAGTGTTGGCGTAAATCAGCATTCCATTTGGCGATAATGGGCACCTCTATTAAGTCAAACAGAGGGTATGGTTGTCCTAATCACGTTGGTGTTCTACACGTGCATATTAACTCTTCGTCCACGGAGTGTCTGATGGATAATGGAGTATAATTACCTTAAACCTTTTTTCGCCTGCTCAGTTATTTTTCCATTGTTTTTCACTCTGCGGGCCGTAAAATAATCCTCATGTGCATCACGACGAGGTGTTCCCCTACGCTATACGTGACCTGGTGGGTTTAATAGGTAGGTAGCCATTATCGACATGGGAATTTGGTGGTTGACTTTTTATCGTCAGGCCTTTCTACCTCATGACGGAGAGGGGAATCCACGTCTTTTATAAGTGCTTTTGAAAAGTACAAGGATTTTTTTTCAGTCACTTTTAAATACCACAGGATCATCTAGTGTCCTTTGGTTTTTTATGAATGTACATTAATGTTAGTGACATTCAATTAAGACTTAAGCATGAGTGAACCATGTGTTGACAGGAAGTGCCCAACAGATGATTTCTTATATATGCAGACGAGGTTTTGTTAAAGCTGCAAAAGGGTTAAAATCCCGTTAAACCTACAGTGATGTCACTGCCCATGGGAAAACTATGTAAAGTTTTGACATAACAGCTTTGTTTATGCTTGCCGATGATGCTTGTTTTTTTAAATAATCCAACATGGTTTGTAAGAATGAGTCAAACACAGCAGGATTCATCATCCAGAGGAGCAAAAATGATGCACAGCTACACCCAAAATCACCCACCCAAACAGAAATGTGAGGATGTTTAAACTTAATGAGCAGTTAGAAAAAGGTGACGACTGTATGAACGGTCATAATTATTTATCCCAGTCAAATATTTCAGTGTGAACAGCAAGTTCAGTCCTTATCCTGCTAAAATATCGCTATAGGGATCAGAACTTTGTAAAGTGGAGTTTTTCTGTGGTTTTGGTAATTACTGAGACAAATTTGACACAAAGTCTATAAGCCAGTTTAATTGAACAAACATCTAGTGACAGCAAATATAAAACCATATTATTATAACTCTAATTCTCACCTGGAATGATCTTCTTTGAGATGCTTGAGACCTGGAAAGAAAGGCATTCACTCACACAGTTTCTCTGTTAGCTTAAGCGTTACTTCACATTTGAATGTAACCTCAAGTTTACTGGGCCAGGTAGCTAGCATTGTAGCTAATGTTTTATTCTACCTGGAAAGGAAAAAAGGTCTCAAGTGTTACTGTTAACATGAGAAGGCTCTTTCGGGTCACATCCTGTCAATGTGATTCAGCAACTTCAGTTATTGTCTGCCATTGTTATAAAATTGGTTTAGAGCTATAGCTAATCATGCAGCAGTAAACATAACTAAAATGCATCATGCCATCAGAGACTCATGTCTAAACAGATTCACCTGGAATGAGCTTCTATGAGGTGTTTGAGGCCTGGAAAGAAATGCATTCACTCACACAGTTTCTCTGCAACAAGTGTTAGCTGAAGAGTTACTCAAGTTTACTGGGCCAGGTAGCTAGCATTGTAGCTAATGTTTTATTCTACCTGGACAAGAAACAAAGTCTCAAGTGTTACTGTTAACATGAGAAGGCTCTTTCGGGTCACATCCTGTCAATGTGATTCAGCAACTTCAGTTATTGTCTGCCATTGTTATAAAATGTGTTTAGAGCTATAGCTAATCATGCAGCTTAAATATGGCAGTAAACATAACTATAACACAGACTCATGTCTAGTCAGATTCCTGTCTACATGACCAACACATCTCATTGTTTGTAAGCTAATAAGGTGGGGGCATGACTCCCCTTCACCGCTGATCTTTCCTGCCGCTCTGTCACCTCAGACTGAAAGACCAGGACTTCAACTCATTCTTGTCTTTCCTCCTTTGTGGTTCCTTCCTTCCTTCACAGCTTCATCCAGTAGGATTTCTCAGCTCAGTCGCAGCATGACATCAAGGAGCTAGAAAAAGCTCTCAAACACATAAGCTGCGACTCCAGTCCTCACCCCAAAAACCACCATCGAATAGAATAATGTCCATGTTTTTGTCATTCCATTGCCATTACTTCTTTATTATTGCTATTTTAGGTCCTCTGAACAAAACAGAAAAACGTGACTGGTCATCTGATGTTGTGGCCACATGTTATTTGTATGTGTCCAACAACAGTACAGATGGTTTCGTGTAATTGCTGTTTTACACTATTTAGGGTAAGTCGTCATGCTCCTCTCCCTTTCTTCTGAGGTGTTTTGAAGTTTTTATCCTGTTCTGTTGTTTTCATCCATTCACATAAAATGACGATGACATTGCAGATGTTAGGGGCCTTTGTATAACTTGTGTACACTGAGATATTCTGAGAGGTGTTAATATTCGGCTATATCCTGCCCTTCCTCCTCTCTCTTTCTTTCTCTTTCTCTCTCTCTCTTTCTCTCTCTCTCTCTGCCCTTCTCACCCACACATTCCTCCAACACATGGCCAACACAGGCACGAAGTTAAGGAAACATGCAAACAATAAAAAGCAATTACAGGATTGATAGCTCGGGAGCTGAGCACACAAGAGTAGAAAGAGCGTGTGGAGGAAAAGAAAGAATTCAAGGATGTGAGAGGGTAATGTTACAGTAAGGAGACAAAGGACTTCAATTTCAGTATTCTGTCCCAGTTGAAAGATGATTTAAAGCATTGGATCTCAACCTTTCTACCTTTTTAAAATGAAGCATGTGTTTTAATCTAAATCATTAAAAGATATTCCAGTAGAGCTGCATAGTATAATTATGGACCTGTAAATGTGGCTACTGAATTCGCACCAATGGTTCGGACCGATCAGCATCATGTGAGGATTATCTCTTGATATCAAAATCTTGCAAGCTGCTTTTGTGAGGTCAGACGGCGACAGGTGGTTCATAAAAGTCAATTTACTTGACAAGTTGCTTGACAAGTATCAGTATTTTTTTCTTAAATAGTCTTTTTTGTGTCTATTCTGTCTCAGTTGAAAGATGATTTAAAAAGTGGATCCAAACCTTTATACCTTTTAAAATGAAGCATGTGTTTTAATCTAAAATCATTAAAAGATATTCCAGTAGAGCTCCATAGTATGATGTTTCGGACCGATCAGCATCCTGTGAGGATTATCTCTTGATATCAAAATCTTGCAAGCTCCTTTGTGAGATCAGACGGCGACAGACAGGTGGTTTATAAAAATCACCTGCCAAGTATTTTATGAAAGTGCCTCTTCTGTGTGACAAGCCATCTGGTGGATCAGGTTAATTGTAAAGTTTGTTAATCCTGGGGACCAAAACTAAATAAACCTCAGAGGCCTCTGTATCTGCAGATGAAAAAATTCTCAATACTCCTTTTCTTAGGTTCAGTGAGTTTAACTTCTACCTTTTTATATCCCAGTTGTGTGAGCTGTAGTGTATATATAGTGAAGTTGACATCTGACATCGAGGACGCTGACAAGAAAAGGGCCATGATGGAGTAAAATGGGATTTGAAGAGAATGATGGGTGAAGGACATGGGGGTGGTCACGTGCCCACACGGCCATTGGGAGTCCCACGTGTGGCGGTCGCTTCTGCTGTGGGTTTGTGGGGAAAACCACAGACAAACTGAATTTAAATTACACGCATACACTGCTGGCTCAGATGGCCTGGCTGTGAACGGTCGACTTCTGAGGGCAGTGGTCAGACAGTGGGCACGTTTCAAGCATCTTTTTTGGACATGCTTTCATATGCATTTTATATCTCAAACACCATTTTTCACTGTTTGCTGCTGCTGTTGGTGCAGATCTTTACTTTTGTATGGTCATTGAGTTAAAAAAGACTTAAGGAGGAGGAGGAGGAGTGCTGGTTGTGCATTTTAAGAATGATTGGTGAATTTTGCAAACTGTATGTCGATAATTAGTCCAATATTAGTCCTTCCAAAAAGGAAAGACACAGCAAACATGGTGCAGAAATAACAGTTAAATGTAGAAATCTGAGATATGTTAATGCTTTTCAAGATGTTGTGTGTGCTTTACTGTAACTCACACTGACTTATGGTGCCCTATTAGACTCTTAATCCAACCAACATTGAGTTTTTTGTACAAAGAACTGGAATTTTAAGTACTTGACCCTCAATACAACCAGCTTCACCTTGCTCTCCACTTACAGTATAATTCATGGATGCTGGTTTCAGTGGCTGCACTTTTAGAGGTCAACTGAGGTTCTGTATAGAAAGCCAAACATTCTTCAACCCCTCTAACCACGTCCAATTTGTTACTTGACACTTTCCAAAATAAGAAATACTTAATTGTAGGTCTCATTTTTGTTTTGCTCTCTCTATCATTGTCGTTTTTTATTGATCGTTTTTTTCCTCCTTTTTTATTCCAGCTGTGTATGATTGCACGTGTGTGTGTGTGTGTGTATGTGCGCGAGGGCTCGTGTGTCGTTAAGTGTGTATGGATGTGCATGTGTGTGACTTGTAATTAGCCTCCTACTCTGGTCTGTATGGCATTTTAACAAATGCTTCTATGTATATCATGCTATCAGACTGAAGTTTTTAGCAATCTCAATCCCTGCCACTTTCTCCTCTTTCCATCCCTCCCTTCTTCTCTCCTCTTCCTCCACAGCTCCATTGGCCTCATGTTGTTTTTTCAAAGTAGTGGTTTTTCTGCCCTCGCTCCATCGTTTGCTTCCTCCCTGAAATTATGCTTCAGAAGCCTATCATTGGCATCAGGGCCTTGCCGGACCAAAATCATAAACTCGTTACATTTTTTATTTTCTTGTTTGTATAAGGCACAGCTTGGTGTTGGCTGGATGTTACGGCATTCCAGATGTATTCGTATGTGTGTCACAAACATATACCTGTATCAAGTAATGTGCTTATATTGTGTGCATTAAACCATAAGGCATGCTATCTCACACACACTGCACCACACGCCAGGAATATGCTGAATAGGTGTATGGTAGGTGCTGTCTGTCTATGTGTGTGTGTCTGTGTGTGTCTGTGTGTGTCTGTGTGTGTGTGTGTGTGTGTGTGTTTTGTGTGTGTGTGTGTGTCCTTACCACACATAGCAAGTGAATGAATGGGTTTGAGTGGCGAAGTGTCACTTTGCTTGCTAACTAATGTTTAAAACATTATGTTTAGCTGCGTGGTCAAAGGTGAAGAAGTGCCTTTAAAAGTGGCTTCTCCCTTCACACATTTACCACATACACCCACGGACACGTGCGCACACCCACGCACACGCACACACACAAAAGGCTGCACACTGTTAAAGTGATAGAAGGGGCATGTCCTAAAGACTCAGGGGAGTGTCTGTGGTCAGAATGACAGTATAAGACACAAGCAGGTACATTCAATTCTCACATTCTGCTACACAGATTTGTGAGTTTTGTCTCACTTCTCTGATTTTTTTCAGTTGAATTTGTAGTATTCATTCACACTTAAAACTTTATAAAATTTCTGATTTTTAATCTTAATTTTTTAGTAGATAAGTCCTACAGTTGTGCTTAGTTGATTAGTTGTCCAACTTGTACCAAAAACAACTTTTTACCAAGTGTTTGAGTTTTTCTTAAACAGTTGTAAGAAAGTTAGAGCTTATCAGAGTTTAGTCCCGACTCAGCATTTGTCACAGCAGCATCCTCGCTGAGTTGCCACGGCAACTGTGTCAGTCAGCTGCAAGTCTGGGGTAAGTACGCTCCTCGCTGTTCTTCTCTCTTCTTAGGTTCGGTCTCTCCCCATCCTTTTCCCCCTGCTTCTCTTCCTCTCTTTTATTTTCCTCCCTTTTCTTCTACTTGTGAACTATTCTACTTACACTTCTCTCTCCTGCTTTTTCTTGTTTTTTAAACTTTCTTCAGCTGTCTTAATACTACCCTGCATCTTCTCAGTTTCTCATTCTCTCACAAGACACATCTGTTTTTGTCCTTCCTCTTTTAATTTCTATCATTTTGTTCCTTCTCCCCCTCGTCTGTTTTAACATACTCCAGATGCCACTTGTGTTTTTGCTTTGGTCAGTGACTGTTTTATAATCCTATTTGGGGCAAACCGATCCGTCCAATACATTCTTGTCTTCTCGGAGAAAGAGTACACAAAAGAAAGAAAGAACATTCTTAACATCACACTGTCAATCTTTTGGCATGCTCAGCTGCCCTCAGTCATCAATCAGTATGTTGGGAGTGCTGAGCTGTAGCCAAAATGATTTTTATGTTCTGGAGGAATGAAATGAGGCCACCCCTGATAATACTAGATCTGTGCTAATTCACATCTCTGTAATTGTGGCAGCAAATGAAAGTTCAGCGTATAGAAACTGGTTGCTTTCTTATTATTTGTGTCTTTGACTTTAGTAATACTTGTCATGTTGTCAGTTGTGTAAATGTTTTTGGTTGTTACACCTGTTTGGCTCA
The DNA here is from genome assembly GCF_027409825.1 of Scomber japonicus. NCBI lineage: Eukaryota > Metazoa > Chordata > Actinopteri > Scombriformes > Scombridae > Scomber > Scomber japonicus. The sequence continues at coordinate 30,807,483 of NC_070583.1, read as the reverse complement.
CAAAAAGTACATTTTCTAACATGAAGTCTAACTTGATATTATTTAGGATTTTGGGTAGGCTATTTATTTCTCCCAAATATTCCAAGGTACAATTAATGTGTCATCCTTTATACCTGCTGTCACCTGTTTAATTCAGCTTTAAATCTGCAGCTGGAGCAGATGAATTAGGTCAGAGTACAGGTTCATAGTCATGGCAGCTGATTGGTAGATTTTTGTCTCATTCAGGATCACTACGGTGGATGATTTCTATCACTGAAACTGAAACCTCGTCCTTTGTTTGTTATTTAGCCAACATGATGACTGCTATACTCTGCTTCCTATTTAATATGAAAATATATGATGAGCTTCAACATAACTGTAGCCTAGCCTAGAAGTCAAACGCCTCAAAACTCATGTTGGTCCATGAAGTTATATATATATAAATATAAATATATATGAGCGTGCATACATCTGGGTGTGTGTGTAGGGAGTGATAATCTAAATAAGATGTTGTCAAATATTTTCTGGCTGCACATTGCTAAGTTTAGATATGGCCCCACTGTTTTGCTATTGTAGAGTATAATGTGGCATGAAGATCTAAACATATTGGTGTATGACCTATCAGTGTAGACCATGTTGTTCTGCTTGAGCTTTAGCTTTTATTTGAATACATCTTTCATGATTTTTGCCTTCTCTGTCATACTGCCACAAAGATCTCATACCCAGTGTTGGCAAAATTATGAGTAATTGCTTTATATGTATAATTGTATGTTAGCCCCTCCTGAAATGACAAAAATAGCAGCAGAAAAGCACCTGTTCATTCACTGGTGTCCATAAAAAGAACCTGATTCATGTTAAATGTTATTTACGGCACCTATAAATGCTCCTTACCTCCCTGTCACTCGAGTCACTGCACTTTGGGTGAGTCGCTAAAAGTGAGTCAGGTGTTTTTTGGCAATGTGAGTGTATGTTTTTAAGAGTGAGTGAGTGAGTGTACATGCTTATGTGATGTATGTGTCGGTTTTACATGTCTTCTAATGTCATCTGTTATGCAGTGCTGGTGTTGATAGGTCAGATTTTGATCTATCATTTGACCTGAGCAGGAAAAAAAGTCTCATTGCTGTAACTGAAGTGACAATGTTAAATATCCATGTAATGAATCCTTATGTGCATGTGGGCCTGACCATGTTTTTTAAAAACCCTCCTCTCTCCTGCAGATCATATGTACATAGAAGAATACATTGAAGAAGATGAGGAACCACCTTTGCTGCTCAGCTCTCGTCCTTCTCACGGTAAGTGTGTGTGTGTGTGTGTGTGTGTTTATGCAAAAAACAAACATGCGTTGCTCTCTAAGCATAACGTTCAATTTAATTTCACTCTTTAAAATGGCATCTACATTATGATTTAGAAAGTGCAGTCACTTTCAGCACAACTTCCAATGACTCATAAACTTGTTTGTGTGTGTGTGTGTGTTTGTGTCTACCAGGTGTTTGGCTGTGGTGGGACTGCAGCAGTGCAGTGTCGGTGGGGGGAAGGATGTATGTGTCTGCAATGCCCAGCTGGTCAGGAGCCCTCCAAGGTGAGAAAAAGGGACAGTCAAACCTAGAGAAACATTATAGGATGTGTGGCACCTACTTAATGTGATGAAGTTCCCTATGAATGTGATACTGTTAAATGATTATCATGTGTTTTTAAAGATGTATTTTAGCCTCATTATGAGTTTTTGGGGTTTTTTTGCGTAATGGTATTCAAGTTCATGTGTTCAAGATTTTTTTTATCACTCTTTTCCTAAAAAATGGTATCTGACCAAATCCTTTGCTTTACACTGCCCATTTTTTTCTCACCTAGAACCAAATTTTTTTCCCATGACTCAATGTATGTGTACAAATATATCATTTAAGTTACTTTCCAGAGATCTAGGGTTTATTTTTTAGTGTCATCTTGAGCACAACATGTAATTTATGTGTTACGTCACCACCACATATAACATAAATCTACTTTACAGTCTTTAAGTCACTGTTTAACATTCACAAACATGTTTAGTATTGCTTTATAAGCAAGGGGGATTTCTTTCTAGAAGCACTTTTCTTTGTTAGAGGTTGTATTCATGCAGTTGTGGTAGATCACTTGTTGATACTGATAAAAAACAAATACTATTCATCAGTATGATTTATGTTTCCTGAGCAGCCTGTTATTTTAGTGAAGATAGAAAGATTATATCATTGTTTTGATGCCAGTTACCAAAGAGCCTCAGGACTTGTAATTAAAAGCTGTTTGTTCTCTGACTCTTTGGCATCACCAGAGAGATGCTTTGGTTTGTGCTTGAGTTTATAAGTGTTTTCTCTCTTGCCAGGCCTGTGGGCAGATCCAGAATCCAGCAGAGGAGGTGCAATGCCGGTCGTGCCCAGCAGGAAGCTTTTCTGACTCACTCAACTCTGAACTTTGCCGCCCGCACGCCTCCTGCAAGACCCTCAGCAGACATGTTGCAACCGCTGGCACTGCGACCTCTGATGCTGTCTGCGGAGACTGTCTGCCTGGGTAAGAACTATCTGTCTCTCTACCTGCCTGTCTGTCTGTCTGTCTGTCTGTCCGTCCATCCGCCGTTTGACATTTAAAAGTGCTTTTGCTTGAATTTGTATCTCAGGATGTTTTGTCAAGTATTACATTTCTTTCTGTAATTTTCTCTGTGCTGAGAGACCAAGGACACACACACACACACACACACACACACACACACACACACAAACATACACACACATTCACCACAATGGGCAGGCAGCATCAAGCACTATAACATGCCAAAGGCTAAAACTGCTTTGTCATTCTTTTATTGTACTATAGTCACGTTACTCTCTCAGTCTTTCATCTCTTTAATTATGCTTTTTTTCTCTTGATTTGTTTTTCCAATTGCAGGTTTCATTCTGCTGCAACTGGAGATGTTTCCACTCAGACTCCTTGTGTGAAAAGTAAGCGGGCTGCATGTGTCTGTGTTTCCTTTGGTTGCCTTCACATGATGCACGTCTGTCACTCAAAGCCCAGTCTCATAGCTTGTTCATTCTAGATATAAGACAATCGTTGTGCTCTATCTAACCTAATCTTCCTCCTTTTTTTTCAGCATCTTTGCACGTCAGAACAGTCCGCACGGTGGGTAAAGGTCCATCTAGTGGTGCAGGAGGACCAGTCAATGGTACAGTCGTGCGCAGTGCTGAGGAGAAGACAGCAGAGTATGCCGTGTTTGCTTTGGTGCCCATCTTCTGCGTGATGGGTTTGCTGGGTATCCTCATCTGCAACATCCTGAAAAAGAAGGGATACCGCTGCAGTGCTGAGAAAGAGGGAGGGGATGAAGAGACTGCAACACCGCAGAAAGAAGGTGAGAGATGAGATTACCAGATTTGGGGGGGTGGGGGATAAAGATACAGGAATAGAGAATAGAAAAGAGAATGAAAGGAGAGAAGAAAACATTAGAAAAGAAAGTGAAATATGAAAAATATCATGGAGAATCATTGTGAAACGAACATTTATGCTTAGGTTGTCACGCTCTGTATAAAAGCTTCTATAAAAATGCCAAATTAGCCCACACGCATGCACATAATGTGGTCAAGTGTTGTTGGGAGTCACTGCAAAGCCAAGCCGAGCCCAGAGGGCAGTGTCTTTGTGTGCAGCCGCAGTCCATGTATCTTTGTGATGTGACTGCATGCAATCCTACATCAGAGGCTTATTTAAAAGAAATCTCTGCTGTTTTGAACTTTGACCCTAGCTTGGGTCCTGAGCTGGTGTTTGTCTAAGCACACACTGTTATTCTTGTATTTTTCCTATTTGAAAAGGGAGGGAAAAAAAGCTTTCCCATCAACTCCCAACTGCCCTACTGACATCAGAGTGAAACTGATTCGGGTCAGCAGAGAAAGACCTATAAAGAGAGATGGAGAGAAGAAGAAAGAGAGACAGAGGGAAGGGGCTGGTATTAACTGAAAGAGAGAAATGGAAAACCACAGAGATCAAGCAATAACACAAGTGTAATGTTACCACACCCGTTTTCTGTGGTTTGCGCAGCCCGAGTAACATGAGTGTTCTTTGTAACACACGTATAGCAACTCATCATAGAGCCAAAGTACTGATTATTTTTTCACCCTGTGGTCTGAAAGGATAATATTTTTCTCTGTTTGAGAGCAGAAATCTGTTCTTGTAAGGTAACAACTCATCAGTGGGTGTCCAAACACCTGGTTTGATCTTAATGATGAAGAAAGAACAATAGATTGTGTCTGTATAGACCAACATCGCTATGTACACAGCGAAAGAAGTACACCCACATTTCCTGTATGCTGCTATTGTATATGATGTAGCATGTCTGACTGGTTCTCAGGCTTTCATAGCAGGTAAAAAAAACTCTCAGGTCACATGGGGTTCATTATCTACTGAAGCTATTAGACTTTGGGGCACAATGAAAGCTGAAAACCTACAGTAGTGAATTTCCACATACGGTACAACATGCACTCATTTACAGCTATATAAACTGTATATAAGTACTTGTTTGTTTCTGCTACACTTTACAAATACACATATAGCCTACTGCTCTAATCAGGTCTTACCATCACTTTTACATACTTACACAGGTGGTCTGTGTTTGAATCAGCTTCACTCCACTGTTGCAGACCGGCAGCATACATGACTGGCAGTTACTGTCATTTAGTACGTAAGCATAAACAGATTTAAAGGCTAAGCTGGCTTTTCCCTCATTCGCCTGATGGTGCAAGGCTCAGAGGAAAGCTGCATGACATACAAACATGCTGCCAGGCTTTACTACAAAGACATCAGGCACGTCAGAGCACAGCTGCTCCCTCAACACACCTTTCAACAGGATGTCAAGAAACTGTTTATGTTGAAACACCTGCTAATGTCAACCACATTTATCAACCAAATTATATATTATAGTAACTAAGCAGAAAATCCTACTTATGGCATCCAAAAGCATCAGTCTTTGTGTTATACTTAGAAAATGTCAGTTGCACTCAGTATACTGTCCCATCAAACATACCTACAGCTTCAAATAATTGCATATAATACTATAAAAACCTCACGTGAGATCTTTGTTTTATCTTTAATTACAATTGAAGTCAATTACATTTCAATTACACACTACAAGTATAGATTTCTTGGCACAATGAAGTAACTGAGGACCTCCACAGTAGTTCAGTCAGTGTTGCTGATTACAGGGAGAGTTTTTGTCTTTAATGATTCTTGGTGCAAAAGCCAAATATGAGAGGTTTTCATTTCTGTCATAAAACCCTAAAAGTAAGAGCAGGTTGATCCAGAACTAACAGACACATGTGAAGGTTTGATGATGACAGACAGAAGTCATCGTAGATCTCTCGTGCCTTCGCCTCTCCCTCTCTTTGAGTTTTGTTGTTGTGAAACTTAAACCTGTCCAAACAGCAAAGGGAAACACCCTGAACCCCCATCCCCCCCTTCAGCTCTCTTTATCTGTCCTTCTACTCTCCATTCATCTGATTTCTTGACTCTCCAATAACCCTCCCTGTCTCATGAGAACATGACACTATTCATCCATCTCTCCTTTCCCAGCCAGATCAATAATTCAATTAGGATCTCACTTCTTGTTTTTTTTTTGTCTCCTCTTTCTCTGACTCCTCTCCTTTTCTCTGCTCTGCACTGTTCTCTGTCCTCTTTTCTTCTGCTCTCTTCTCTTTTTCTTTTTCCTTTTTCCATCTCTGCTAAAACATGTTAATGTTTTGTGTGTGGCATAAATTCCTTTCCATATAACCTATCCATTCAAAACATGTGGGGGTGATTCTAGGACATCTTATCATTTCCTTCACTCTCACCCCCTCTCTTTCTCTCTTGCTGCATAGCTTTGAGGACAAGTCATGTCGTGCAGCAGAGATAAAAAGCTGTGAGTAAGAGATAGATAAAGGGCACGAGAGGAGAGCATAATCAGAGTGTCTGATTAGTAAAAAAAAATGGAAAAGTGGATGATGAGGAGAAGTTAAAACAAAGAATAAAAGAATGATGAAGGGGTTGTACAAGAATTCGGATGCTGCATGGGAAAACTTGATCTCTCTCCCTCTCCTGTTGTAATGTAACTATCCTTGTTGCAGCACACTGTCTGTCCACCGTAGTCCTGACTGAGGTAAAGTTAGGTGTAAAATTCAGACTGCAGCACTTTCCTCATCATCTCCAGTCAAGGGGAACACCCGTGGGGATGAATTACAGTGAGGCTTAGCTCAGCAAGGTTAAAATAAGAGTCTGCGCTGGTAACTGTGACTCCGATGGTGTGGAACTGCACGGAGGGAATACGTTTGCCTTTACTGAAGAGCACAGTGACAGGAAAGCTGAAGGAGAGGAATGGAAAAGGCAAACCTGGAGTTGATGCATAAGAAATATCGTGTGAGCTCTATACTCAGCATGTGCAGCCACAAGGTCGCCACAAAGGCAGGAGTTCTGTTCTGCTGCAGTTTTCAGTAAACTCCACTCCAGCTGCATTTAAATTTTGAGGACAACTAAATTTTAAATTCTTAGGCTCACAAACCTCAAAGTCCAAACAGAAACTCATGAAAACAGGATGACAGACCGGTGACTTGATTTGGCTGACACTTAAACATTTAACCAATGCATCCTACTTGGGTGAAGAAGAGAATGAGCGCCACATCACGAAATAGATGCCATTGACCCTACATAGCAACAGCCACTGTGGAGACAGAGCTATTGTTATAGCCTAACAACAGCCTAACGCCACTTATGCTGGAAAGACAGAAATACACATGCACACGCACACACACATACACATAGACACAAATGCAGTTGCACACTCACATTTTGCTCTTAACACACAGATACACCACAGTCACCTGGCACTGGAGGCCTGGTACATCACACCACACACATCTACGCACATACACAGAGCCTCATGCGCTTCAACAGTGCTGAATGGATCGCTGAGTGAGCTATTCTGGACCCCCTCATTTCTCCCCTCTCGGCTGCCTCACTATGCTATTATGGGATGGTCTGGGGAGGGGGTGGGGGTGGGGGGGGTGGCTCGCTATGGAGGCACATCTATTCTGTGCTGTTCAGTCAGTCATTCATGTCCATCCTTATCAGTACCATCGTGCACTGAGGCACAATATCCGAGCAGTGACATGCACCGTGTGAACTGTACTAGCTCTGGAAGTTGGACAATGTATCTGCTTATTTAGTCTCTATATGACAGCGGTGAATGAAATTGGTGGGATTTAAAGTGAACCCATTGGGTTGAACATACACTGACATATAATGTCATTATAGTGACATGTTGTATTTGAATATGCAATGGGAGAATTGCACATTGAGTTTTTATTCAAGAATGTATAGAAAGTAAAACTGTCATTAAAGTATGATGACAGCTTTTTTACCATTAAGATGAGGTAATAAAACAATCTTACCTCAAGGTCCACTTACTAGATTGTCTGCTGATTTCACCTACATCTCATTGTCTTAATCAGCAATTTTTCCTTTTTTTCAGTTTTCTCAGTTGTCATTGAAATGGCTTAGTTGATAAGTGACCTGAAAATAATATATTCGATCCTGCAAATATTTGTATTTTGTAATACATATCAAGACTACTACTACTCCTCTGGTATTTTGTTATTTGTATGTAATTACACAAGATACTGGATCCGGTGATAAACAGTATTATTAACTGTCTGTTTCTCATGTTTGCTTTAGGTAATGGCTGTCCCTACATATCTGATGACCTGAATGAAGACACCATCAGTGTACTGGTTCGCCTCATTACTGAGAAGAAAGGTAGGTTGAGCAAACGATAGCAGTGATGTCACTTACAAGCGTGTGGTCAGAGCTACTTCATCTCTTGCGGCTTCATAGGGAAACAGGAGAGGATAGTGTCATCGCAGTACGTCACACACACAATAGGAGTTTTCATGCACATGTAATGATCTCAGTGTACCATGAACTTTTCTAAAGGAAGTTTATTTGTCCATGCAATCACCAGTAAGCATAAGTCCACATTCCTGTAGGCGTGAGGTGCTTTATTATTCCAATGGAAAGTATTTACCAAGACAAACATTTCATTGACTCTCACTGTTGTCAACATTTATTCACTTAGTGTAAACTGAACTGTGTGTATTTGTACTTGTTTCAGAAAATGCTGCTGCACTAGAGGAACTGCTGCTGGAGTATGAGAGCAAACAGATTGCCTTGAGCAAAGGCTCGTCAATCAAGTAAGAGACAGCCCCCCCCCCTCCACACACACACACACACACACTGTCTCTCCCATGAACTATCACGTTTATTTTGCTCAGTCATGCTGCTCAAGGTGAAGCTGAACACGACAGCAAGGAGAGTATGAGAGAAAGAGCAAGGCAGTGGAGAGTGGAGGGATGCTCTAATAAAAAAGCCGTACATGAGTGTAAAAGCAGAAGACTCTTTGCACAAAATATGGTCTGTTAACTTTACATGGAGTATGTTACTTTGATTTTTTGAACCGCCTTTACTTCTGCTGTGTTACTGTAGTGTGAATATAACAGACAGTAACAGTAAGTTCTTAGCTCCACGGCAAACTTTTTTCTGTTATCTTGCCAGCTGCAGCAGGAAAAACACACATTACTCTAAACCATCTTAATAATGTCTTGTTTCTGACACACTGTTGTTTGACACAAATGTTCTTTTAGGTGAAAACATTTTTCACATTGCACTTAATTATGTTACTAGGACAAAATGTGAATTAAGAGACAATTTAGTTCAAAACTGAATTTGATTTATGTAACCCTTGTGAATTAAACAATACATTATAACTTGAATTGTTGAAGTATGCCAGATTTATGTATCTACATAAATGGCTGGCTGCTCACCTCTGACTCATTACTATAATAATATAATGCAGTTTTTCTTTATTTCTATAAAGATAGAGAATGCAAAAGCTAATCTCAAAGCAACACACATCAGGACATATACGTACCCTCAGCAGAACTGATACATAGCAGTGACTCACTGCCACAATGTCTCACACTGTTGTAACCGCTGTCTGTTTAGTCATGAGGTCTAAACACACTGTCTGTCTCAACGCTCAGTGGCCTTCACATAGTTTGAAGTCACATGATTTACATGACCTTGTGTAGTTGAGGTTTGAACTTGGGTTGCAAGTTACAGCCATTTGATTTGCTCATGTAGTCAGACATGAATTGAACAAGTCCAGCTACATGCTTCTTTATACTATAGTCTACACTGCTGCTCGGCTCAGTTTCTGCACTAGCAGCAAAAGAAGATGTAGAAGAATCATTTGTCATCTTTATTCTGTATTCCCCAGTCAGCCCTTCATTATTTACTGCTGCACTGACCGAGCTTCTACTACAGAATCACTAAAGTTAATCTGATCTCATAATATTATATGGTGGTAATTGGATCCAGTTCACTCCAGTATGTATGCCACATCTACAATAGCGAGAGGTCTCAGGGGCCTCTGGCAATGTGCTGCTGCTCAATGGGCTGCTGCAACATATGAGCTTTAGATTCGAGAACATTCTGACACTATCTTGGGTCACTGCAGGTCACCCATAAGCTAGTAAAACACAGACACACACGGCAGCATTCATCTCTCTCAGTCTGCCTGTCTCTGCACAAAAGAACAAAGCAGAGCCAAAAAGCTACAGAACACTGGGCCGATGTGGGCAGCCTAACATGGCTAACATTAAGAGATTAAAACTTTACTTTTGAATTTTCCTTTTATTTTCCATTTACACATTCAGACTGATTTAGGGCAGATGTAATGACAATGTTTCTTTCTTTTCTGAACCTCAAAAGGATTCACTTATGGTTTGTTGCTTGGCAACACAGACAAACTGATGAACTTGCACTGAGATGGAAAAAACTTTCATGAAACAATTGGCAAACTTTTGATGAAGGGTTGCTCTTCTATTCTTTTATTCTCTTAATAAGACATTAAATTGCAGAATTGACTTATAGTTGTTTTAATTATTTGGGCTTAATACATCATTTTAAAGTAGAATCAAAGTAGTTAAACCATATGTTGACTAAACTGAATATATCATTTATATCACTGTCAATTATGATTTATAACTAATCCCCTCCTGCTCTCCTTCTCAGGTTCCCCATGCTGTCTCCCCTGTCCACGTTCCGCTCCCTCCCCAGGCTCTGTCCCCATCAGTCCCACCTCCACACCATCTCCGGCCTCTCTGGCTTGGCCCCCAAACATGGCTACCGGTGCTCCCGCTGCGCCCAGAAAAAATGGCCCCCTATCCTCATACCACCTTTGGATTCCTTCAAAGATCCCCTGAAGCCCCCACAGAGCCTCATCCTGTCCTCCCTGGACCAGCAGAAGAACCCCCTGCTGGGAGGAATGCGTGTCGACACGCACTGTACGCAAGCTGTTGTGCCAAATACTGTACAGGAAAAAGTGGAGGGGAGTGAAGTGAAGGAGAAGAAGGAGGGAGAGTTGACGGTGCTTTCTGTCGGGAGGTGAGCCTCATCTATATTGTGTTGTAAAATCACTTTTGTAAAACTCTTAATTAGAAGAACGGAGTAGCTTAAATACACTCAAGTGATGGGATGCAACTAAATACATCTACTCAAGTACAATTTTGAAGTACTTGTAGTATTTCCATTTTCTACTTTTCACTCTACTCCACTACATTTCAGAGGCAAATATTGCACATTTTAATCAACCACATTTACTTGAAAGTTGCAATATTACTTTGCAGATTAAATTTTCATATAAAACCAATGCATCATTTAATGAAAAATGATACGTTGCTCATATTAAAGCACCCAGCAACATAAATATTATTCAGAATTAGCCTTTTTCAACCTGATTTAGCAATAAGGTGCTCACAGCATAGCAGAAAAGCTGATACTATGATTACCATGTTACCTAAATATAACAGTTATCGTATCTCTTGCTCAACAGATTTCAAGTCGCTCAGATCCCCGAGCAGAAGCCCATCACTGTGGAAACCAAGACAGCATCCCAGGAACAGCGTAACTCACTGTTTGGTGGGAATCTCTTCTCTTCCTCTTCATTATCCGGCATCAGGAGGTATGACCGTTTCACACTTCCTTTCTTTTCTATTACTACCCTCTACTATCCCTCTCTCTCTCTGCCTCTTTCCAGCTGCCTGACTCCCTCCCTGTTCTTCTCTCTGACTTCCTCACTTCCCATTGCGGATGTTTATAACAGCATAAGTGCTGTGAAGTGGTTAATACAAAGAGCCTGTCAGCTCACATTCTTCTCGCCCAAAATGAATTATATAGTCTGTTTCACTGGGAAAGGAAATTATAAACAGAATGATCAATTTAGTAGAGGAGGATTCTGTAAAATGAGTTGGGGGGGGGGGGGGGGGTGAGCCACTTCTGTTTCCAATTGACCAGTAATGAACATGAAGCTGAATCAGCCTTATTACGTAGGTCATGTGTCCCTGCCTATTGTCAAAATGAACTATCCGGTTCATCATTTCCTACACTTAAAACCCCTCTTGAGTGGACAGCTACACTTCAAAATGAGCCCAAATGAGGGATAATGAGATCAGTGTGCTATGACATGGCTTAAATTTGATTATTCTATAGTGATCATAATAACATTGAAATATGGTGTATTTGCTTCACTGCTTCTTCTATCTGTTCCCCGTGTTGTCACACTCATCCACTTCATATACTCACACATAGTCCTCTCTCTTCCAGGTGAAGAAACAGAGAGATGCTGTTTGATAACACTACCTCGCTGAAGATGACCTCATCATCTGCTGACAACTTGACAGCCGGCATGGAGGGTGGTTATAGACGACTGACACCAAGAAACCACAAGAACCACCTCCTGCTTGAAGAAGTTGTTTCCATTTATGCGATATGAGGAAGATAATTGTATTTATTATTAAATTAATAATTATTGTACTTTGATGAAGAAGCCACTAAATTAACAGCTGATGCAGATTGGCTCCACTGTCCCAATCCAAAGAGAAACTGTTGTAAAAAGCCTGTTGGTTATACACGAGGACAGTATGGAGTTTCTAGTACAATTTTTGATTAATTATGAATACCTGACATTGGAAGGAAGAATGAGAGGGATACAACAAAGAAAATAAGTTTAGATGATACACAAATGCACTCTTGAACCAGTATTTGTGTTTTCATAGCAGAAAAATAGACATTTGGTACGACAAACAAATCTGCATGCACTCACGCATGATATATAAAAATACACGCTTAGTGTTCTGTGCATGCAGTGAAGAGGACAAAACACTGTGGAATACATTACTGAGAAAAAACACACAACTCAAACAGAAGTGAGACTTATACTTATAAGTGTGTACTTTTTAAGAGAAAATCATTGTGCTAGGTAGTCTACAACAAAGTGTCACATGATCCATTATATGTGTCATGTGACGCTGGGTTAAAGACTACAATAGCACTACAGTAAGTATTACTTATTAATGAACAATGTTCAATATAATTTTGATGTTTCAAATATATATTTTTAGAAGTTTAGTGATTTTGATGATTTCTGTTGCTTCTGCTCACGTAGGTGAGTTGAGGTTTTACACCTTTAAAAATGTTGAATGTAGTCTCAACAACAGTAAATCACTGGGTTCACTTGACAGTTTGACATGAATGAACTCAGTAATGTACACCTGCCCACAGTCAGCATTAATTACATTTGTAACTTTTAAGCTCTAGATCCAAATAGATGATCTGGGACCAAAATTCATTCTTAGTAGGGGCTCCATATGACAGCATTTTTTAAAATGACACTGCATCCCAACAACAGTTATAGGGGTCCTGGGTTATAGTAGATAGGTAGATTTAACTTTTGTAGAAAATAACCTGTAAATAAATGTACATATGTAAATATGGGTGGGTATAAAGAAACAGATGTTACCTGGCTTTTATAATTTGAGCAGTCTGGATGTATGAGGTGATATATTAGATGTCCACTAAAGGTAAACACACCTGCACTGCAACACTCAGTGACATCTGTAATCCATCAATCAGTTTTTCACAAGTTCTCTCTCTCTAACACACACTCGCACTCACACTCGCACTCACACTCACACTCACACACACACACACACACACACACACACACACACACACAGACACACACACACACACACACACACACACACAGACACACACACACACACACACAAACACACTCTGTTTTTACAAATTAATTAAGTAAACCATCCAGTGGCTGCAGAGGATTAGTGGTCGAGATGCCTCAAAGTCACGCAGCTCACTTGGCTTTAGTTTGCATCCACATGGGTTTTAAAGCGTGTACTATAATCATAGAGGTTTTTTAGCTACTCATTTTCATATTTCTTATTATGTTAGTTAAAAGGAATATGACAATATGTCTGGAAGATGGAATATTTATTGGATGAAGCAATTACATGTTTTCTTTTGATCTGTTTTTATTGCTATTATTAGGATTTTTATTGTTTTCAATCTGAAGTGTTGCTGGTAGAAAAGAAGGATAAAAAAAAGAACATTCATCTCATCAACTTTGTAGATTGCCTTTATAATATTACATTTTTCTGTATGACGTTTTTACTCTTGAAATAAAGAAGAGGTGTATTTTAAATCCTGTGTTGTTTGTTGTTCTTGCCAGTTTTGCTTTAGTATTGTGGCTTTTTAGGGTCATTGTTGTCTGTGAATGTGTGATTTATGGGCAGGTTAAACTAGTAAACTATAAAAAGTTAAAAAAAAGTCTCATTTCATTAAGGCTAATCAGCAGCAGTAGCTTTGTTAGTTAGGCAGTATCGCCCTCTAGTGGCGGTTTAAGTCAAATGTAGCCAATACCAATGGGATACGTGGTGGATTACCAAGCAGGCAACGTGGGAAACTACTCCAAGGCCCCAAACCCCCATGTTACCCAAAAGACATTTCACATTTCAATTCAGTTATAATTCATTTAAGTCAGTCCTGCTTTATCTCCTAGTCTTGTGGCAGTGACTTGTAGACTTGTAGCTTTGTGTCAAAATAGTAGTTTAAGGCCTTAATCATTTTAGTCTATATTATATTCATATTTTTCATATTCCCCTAAATAATCAAATTAGCTTTAAGGTGCATTAACTGATCTTTTGGCCATAGTAATAGAAGCAATAGAAACAAGCTATGAAAACAACACTGAAGCTAATCTGAGGACTCTTATTTACAGATCCAGCAGATATGAGGCACCATCAGCATTCATTTGGAGTCATTGCGTCCAATATTCACATTCCTTTTACCTCTGTTGTGGTTTCCTGTCTGCATTTTTAGCAGCTACACTAAATGTCTTACTTTAATTACTAGCGAGTTGCTAACTTTGCCTGTCAGATGCTTGGAAGATAGCATGCACACAGTGAGTTTTTACAGCTTTTTTTTTTTGGTGAGGGCAAGGCAAGGCATGTTTATTTATAAAGCACATTTCAGGAAGGAACAAGGAAATTCATGGTGCTTTACATAAAACATTAACAGCATAGAGACAAACTGTAAATGAGCCACACAATAAAGGACACTTAAATACAATTAAAAAGCCAAGAGAATAGAAAACATGAACACGTTTAAACATAATTTGACAGGGTTAAAATACAAGACTAACACCTGGATTTTAAAGGACTGAGAGTTGTAGTAGACCTGCAGTTTTCTAGAACTTTGTTGCAGATATGTGGTCCATAAAAACTGAAAGATGCCTCTTTATGTTTAGCTCTGACTCTGGTGACAGGTCTGGATGGTTCTGGCAACATCAGAAATGTTTATTGGCCTTAAACCATTGCTTTATAAACCAACAACAGTATTTTGAAACCAATTCTTTGATAGTGGGGAAGCCGATTTAAAGGTCTGAAAACTGACGAGAGGTGTGATCCACTTTCTTGGTCTCAGTGAGGGCTCAAGCAGCAGCGTTCTTAATCAACTTCAGCTGTCTGATTGATTTTTTAGGGAGACCTGTAAAGGCACCATTACAGTAGTCGAGTCTACTGAAGATAAATCGACAAGTTTTTCCAAAACCTGCTGACAAGTCTTTTAGTCTTTGATGTATTCTTTAGGTGATAGGTGGCTGACTTTGTAATTGGCTTAATGTGGCTGATAAAATTCAGGTCTGAGTCCATGACTACACCAAGATTTTACCTTCAGAATCACCAACTCAAGCTGAGTTCTCTCTTCACAGTTTTCTCTTTGTGTAATTGAAAAAAAATCTGGCAAATCTACTCGTTGATTTGTTCATTGAGCTTACTCAGTACTTGTATTGGACCATAGTCCCCTGGTGAAATGTAAATTTGTCTGTTGTCCTCATAATCATGGTAACACATTTAGTTTTTTTTCCATATTCTGAGCTAGTGGGAGTATGTTGAACAGAAGAGGCTCCCTAATGTTGCTTTGGGAAACTCTGCATGCTGAAAACAGCTACCTGCTGTGTGTGGAATGACAGTGATGTGGACAGTAAGAGTGAAACAAAAACAGTGAAGCTGCAGGTCATAAAAAAAAGATTGTGAAGCCAACTACAGTCTTTTTCTGTGGAGGTTAATCTGGGCATGATAAATAGAATATCTCAACTGATAGTAAAGAAAAACATAACAGAGAGAAAACATAAGCTGTACTTCACCTGCCCTCTTGCAGAAGGATAGTAGGAAACCACATAT
Source organism: Scomber japonicus (assembly GCF_027409825.1). Taxonomy (NCBI): domain Eukaryota; kingdom Metazoa; phylum Chordata; class Actinopteri; order Scombriformes; family Scombridae; genus Scomber; species Scomber japonicus. The sequence continues at coordinate 30,791,866 of NC_070583.1, read as the reverse complement.
GGTTCAGAAAAATAGTATCACCACTGTTGTCAAAATTTACACATTTATTATTATCCTTCACATTTTCCTTTACAATGTCACACACACACACACACACACACACACACACACACACACACACACACACACACACACACACACACACACACACACACACACACACACACACACACACACTCTAGGACATTCAAAACAAATCATCAAAGCTATGTAGTGTCTGAACATGTTTGCCCTCTTTGTCTGTGTATACTAGCACTGTGTAGTTCTGTCCATACATTCTAGCTATTCAAACATAACAATATATTTTGATTTGTAGAAATCATTTCAATGCCAGTGATCTTCCGCATGATTTAGATTTTTTGTATGACTGAGTTTGTTTGAGTGTGAGTTTCGAGTGTGAGTTTTGTATCTGGTCAAACCTGTATGAGCACTTGAAGTGGTTAATGACAGAAATCTGAATGCAGTGCCTGTAACTGACAATACAATTATGTAATACAATTTCTATATAAAGTCTACACACTACTGTCACTGAAATGTGTAAGGTTTAAGTCTTACTTGTGAAAACATTCACTTCTTCAAAGAGAGATTCCAACCCTCAGACATTTTGTGCTTTCCAAGCATATAGCTGGCAAACATTTACATTTAAAAAATTAACATTTGATGTCACATCTACTTGATGGATCTACTGGTTGCGACACACACTGGTTGCACAAATGGCTCCCACAACCTTGTGCTGTTTCACATCACTTTAAGTATTGGTTCAAAGTTCTGTTGTCAAGGATAGGGTCATAGTCTTTGGTTTCGATGATGCAGACTTGATTTTCTTGGTGATGCCTCTGCGGACTTCCTGCCCAGCCAGGAAGTAAAGGATGGGGTCAAGGCAGCTATTGGCACTGGCCAATGGGCGGGTCACCTTGTACGCCACACTGGAGGCCTCTAGCAAACTACAGCTGACCTAGTGAACATATACAAATCTGATTAACTGACTCTTAAAGACATAAAGACAAAAAAGTAATAATAAATAAATAATGTATTTTGTCCTCACCTGTGCCGGATTCATCTGCCTGAGGTATCTAAAGGAGTAGTAAAGACTCCTGGTGAGGTGGAAAGGCAGGAAACATAGCATGAAAGTTGCCAGCACAATGATGATCATCTTCACTGACTTCTGCTTGGACCGGTGGGCTGACAGGCGTCCTCTCTCACCCTCAGCGCCCCCTTCAGACCCCCAGCCAGACTCAAGTAGCTTCCGCACCATGAGGCCATAGCACACCATCACCACCATGAAGGGCAGGGCAAACAGGAGCACTGACACAATTGAGCTGTAGACCAGGAAATCATCAAAAAGCTCTGGGCTTGTGGTGTCGTAACAAGTCCTCTCATTGGCTGCATCCCTAGCAGGGAGATTTTTATTTAGGATTATTAAATGACACTTCTGCTTTATTTGATATTGAACCACAAAGCAAGAGATAGGAGTGGTGAAAGAAAAGTGATACAATTGATCTTTGTTAGGTAGAAGGTTGGTTGTTCATTTAAGTGTGTCCCATTAAGATAATGCCCTTATATAAAAATCAATAATTCCCAGTTTAACCCATTTAGAAACACTTGTAAAGCAATGAACAGGGATATTAGAAGGACAGAATGAATGAAAGAAACAAACAAATAAAAAGAAAGATGAAGACAATTACACAAATTTAAATTACTTTGTTCTTGAGAAGTAGAGAACAGGTGCCTGGCAGAGTAAAACACAGCCCCATACTGCCACAGACACTAGCCTGGCCCGACGAGCACTGACCCAGTTGAGTGAACGGACTGGATAGCAGATACCAACAAAGCGATGCAGACTGATACAGGACAGGAACAGAATGGACCCTACAAGAATAAAAGGAATGAGAGATATTGAATATGATTTATTTTTCATTCTGTGTTGACTCGTGTCCATATCCTATTATTTAATTAACTTGATTAACTTGATTTATTATAAAATTTCATATTGCATTGTGTATCTTAAATCATATATTGCATATCGTATCTTGTTGTATCATATTTTACTGTATCATGTTGGTATAACATATTTAATAGAATAATTTTAACATCATATATCAAACTGTGTTGTTTGCTGTATTGTATGCGTCTCACAATACCATATAGGTTGGCATAAAACAGGAAGCGTATAAGCTTGCAGAGTGGTTCGCTGAAGGGCCAGTCGTTCTCATCGGCATAGTAGTAGATGAGGAAGGGCAGAGTGAGGATGTAGAGTGTGTCACACATTGTCAGGTTGAACATGTAGATCGTGGAGGGATTCCAGCGCTTAGTGCGTATAATGACATACAGTGCTGTTGTGTTCAGCACCAGGCCCACCAAAAAGACCACAGCATAGCTGACAGGAAGCAGAATGTATTTAAAATCCTCATTAAATTTACAGTAGTAAGGTGGTGTAGTTCTGTTGGTGTAGTTGTCAAAGGTGTCCATCTTGGTTGTAAGAACACCTGAGGTAAAGATAAAAACAAAGGAATAGATCATGAAACTAAACAAGCTGTTCACCCTATTTGCTTTAATATGCAGTATTTGGAGAAGCCTTTACTAAGACAGAAAATATAGTATCACAAAGAAATAGAGAGCATGCAGACTCAGGAAATGGATTATACTTTGCAGTGCTGCCAGTCATTCACTTTGGCATGTCTCAGCAGTACAGTTCTGTAAATGTCATGTCATTCTCATGCACCATTGACTGGCCCATTGTGATTTTGCAATCAAATTTACACAATCCAATTTATAACTTGAGTCATCTCATTTTAAAGTAATTATGCAGTCCACAGAAAGTGAATTGTATTAATGCTGATTTCTCTTAATCTCCTTTTTCTTTCTGAATGGGTGGTTGACTAAAGGACAGAAACATTTAGAGACTGAAAGAAGATGACTCTTAAATAATGCCTTCTCTAAATCAAAACTGATTGTCATATGCTATTCTGAATTAATAAATTCATCAGTGTGTGAGCAAATAAATGCGTGTTTCATGGTGCTGATGAAGAGTAATGGAAAGAGTGTACTATGTTGTATTTCAGTATGTTTAACAAGATAGCCTACTGTTCCCTCACGTGCTCCAACAAGTTTACTTTTCTTTCTCCTCCCCCAAAAGAAAAAAAATCTAAATCTAAAAACACATCTGAAGATTCAGACAAAGATTCCGACTGCCTTGTGTGGCAACAACCTTTCTCAAAACATTGAGTGCAGCTGTGTTCTCACAGAGAATAGCAGCTTTCATTCTGGTGCTTTGTATGTCAAAGTTTTCCAGAACCTCGCGGCTCTGAGAGAGGGAGCGACAGAGGAATAACTTTTTAACTCAAACCAGACCCTGTTTTGAGACCCTGTTCAAGTTTTTCTTTTTGTTTAACTCACTGGCCATTTTCTTCTCCTATTTCACTCTCTTACTATTAGTCCCAACCTCTAAAATTCTGCCTGTTTGTCTGACAACCAGTTCAAACCAGTCATGTAATAGCACAGACAGATTACATCTTCGTCACTTCAGAAGAAAAACAAGACAACAGATGCCAAACTTACTTGTTTCTCAGTTCACCTATGGTGCTCTCTCTTCTCCTCCCTTTGACATTATTTTTCTATTTGTAAAAAACATTGTGTCTCGGTAGCCCTTTCCCCCCTCTCTATCTCCCTTTGTTTCTTCAAAACAGCTGCAAGTTGAATTTAATAGATAACAGACCTGAAACAGAGCGGCCCCTTTTGTAGTCCCCTGAGTTCCTCCAACCTGCTGTGTGCATGCCATGTCAAACAGTGCACTGTGTTACTAAAAAAATCAGCAGTAATGTAATCTGTGCTAGCGATGAACCCCTTCAAACATATGAAATTACTCACAATTTTGCAGTCTGTATGAACGCTATCACCTTTCAAAGACTGTCTTGTCCTGATTATCCTGCGCAATGCATCCTCATTCTTACGAGTAAATTCGGTGTGTGAGTGAAAGTGTGTTATTGTAAGCTGAATGTATACCTAACATACTTGAGTGGATGAAAAACCTGTTGAGGTGTGTGCTTGTCTTGTGCTTGACAAGCTGGAGCCTGCAAGCAGTGCTCGAGCAGTTCGGCCTTAGGCTCTTATGTTGATCAAAGGCTTAAGTCAAACGGACAGAGACAAGATAGTCATAGCCTTTAACATTTCAAATATTTATTTTTTCAGTATTACTTTCTGGACCATTCAGCCTGGAGAAACATTCATTTAAATGTTATGAAAACACAGACAAAGTTCTTAAGACCTATGAAGACAAATTGATTGTATTATTACTACCTTTGCATTAACAATTGAGAGGCCTCTATAATATTAAAAACTAGCTTTTCTTTTATTTGCAACCTAGTTTTTAATAAAGAATGATGATTCAAGCTAATTCTCATTAGAAATAAACATTTCTTGATTTTTTTGGTCACCACAAAAAGCAAAAAGGTTTTCTAGAAGGGTCAGATACAAACAACACGCAGCTATGGGCACAATGATTTGGCAATCAAGGAATGTTAAAAATATCTTGAAATGCAATCAAAAATATGAATACAGGTTTCTTTGTTAGAGCATTTCTGTGTCTGAGCCTGACAGCCATAATGTGTCACAGTGTGAATTTTAAAACACCAATATCAATTTCAGGCAAATGTCAAAGCAAGCCATCTATGCAGTGTTGTGTACTTTTAGTACAAGTACTTCAGTGTTTTACTGTAAAGTTTCTTACCTTGGAATGCCCAAATGTAATATAGCTGCTCCTAAGCAAAATCATAAAAAATATCCTAAACCAAAAGCATCCTGGCAAGATCCTAACAAAAACAATATGATCCAACAATGAATGTCAGCCATTTTCCTCTGTGCCATTGGCAGAAAGTTACATGTGTGTGGGTGGTGAGAGATGCATGTGGTTTCTGTGAATGCTAGTGTGTGTTTGTGGGCAATACTTTTGAGTGTTATACCAAGAGGAAAGGTGAGAAAGAGCACTTAATGTCTTACCTGCCCCAGAAACTCTGCGTATTAATGATTACAAGGCCCTTAACCTTAACCTTGGCCATGGCACGTAGTGTAGGAGGCATGAAGTAAAATACACACTATGCTTCCAGGGACTATTTTTTATTTCCACCCACTTGTATTTTGTTAGACATTATTACCCAGAACCTGGCCAACCATGTAATAATCTGCTGTAGTTTGGCATTAGTGGCGTCAGCAATGTGAGCAGATGTGCAGAAATATTTGTGGGCAACAATAATAGTGCCTCCCCATAAGTTACTAGTATGTCTTAACCTTGAAATGTTTGCTATTTCCATTTCACACAGGCCATCCTGGAAAATGGGAACATAGTGGATGGAGGTGAGAAGTGATGCAAATTTCACAAAGAAATCCAGCAATACAATTAGGTATGCAAGTGTGTATTTTTTATTTATTTATTACATTTTGAGTTACATGTACTGCAACATTACTTTCCCATGAGGAGCCACACCCTAACACACACAAATATAGGCCTACACATGCAGGCTGCACCTACCACCTAGGTATGTTGACACTGTATCAAACCAGCTGCTGCTGGTGCAAACTTACTATAAGGGTTTCAGACACCCTCCCTTGTAATGCATTCTTTAATAGTTTACTTAGCACCCACTTCCAAATAAAACCAATGAAAGCAATGACCTTTTTTTAAAAAACCCTGCTGATATCCTACAGTCTCTTTAAATGTAGGCAATACTAAATAATAGCCCAGAATATAAAAATATTAAATATAAACGCTATGAACATGAATTTACTATTTCATGTATCAGTCTTTATTTTTGATTAAATTAATATATGCGATCATCACATTAGTTACGTTTGTCAGATTCATTTACGCCAAGTGTCTTTAACCCTTTCACGCACAGTGGTCACTGCAGTGGACAGCTATTTAAAAGCTGTTTTCTTATGTATGAAATGATTTTGATGGCATAGTTACACTTCAGCCACCACAGTGGACACTAGTGCATCATCCCATACATCCCCACTAAACCTGCAGTAACGTTTTTGGTTATAGATCAGTTGATTTATGTTATAATGTATATAATTTAGTGAAAGAAAAAATGTTTTTCTTTCACTAAAGTTTTTTTCATGCCTAAAGAGAAATTAAAAAATAGGAGAAGAGTGAGGTTATCATAATTGTTGCTTGAAAGGGTTAAATAATTACATTTAAACCACATCTCTTTTAAAATCTTTTTTTTTTGTCTTGATGATCAATTTTTCCTTGAATATAGCCTCAACATATTAAATATGAACGATGTGAATATGAATTTACTATTTTATGCTTTATTTTTGATTAATATCTATGATCATATTAGTTTAGTTGGTCAGATTCCTATATGCCAAGTGTCTTTAAATAATTAAATTTAAACCACATCTCAGGGTTGTTGTTTTTTTTTTTTTTGTCTTGATGATCGATTTTTCCTTGATCGACTGCGGTTTCTTGTTGCTATGCAGGTCTGTGCGAGATGCAGCCTCCTCCTGTCTGTATCAGCCCTTTTTTCTCCTGGAGCGCCTTATCTAGTAGATATAAATGATTCTGTTTTGTTGTTTGCATCCTTCTTGTTCTCCTTATTTGGTTTTAAAACACACATTATATGAGCAGTAATCGATGTTAATGCTGACGGCCAGGAGGTAAAGGCAGAACAAAAAAAGGATGCCTTTCCACTCCACTCTCGGTGTTTTTTCATCAGACACCGCGGCTGCAATTCCGCTCATGGCCACGTTGGGGCGCTGTTTAGCTTAAACCATCCCGTTCTTGGCCATCTGGGGGCGCTGTTGAGTTTAAATAATCCCGTTCATGGTCACATTGGGGCGCCATTGAGCTTAAATTGCTGAAGGGGTTCCCCGTTAATAATACCCCCCCCATCCCTTCCCCTCTCTGCTTTTTCTTCTCCGCCTGTCTGCTGCCCCTGCTTTCACAACACACAGTACAGTACACACTAGTCATCTAGTAGTGGCAGCAACCAACACACAAGTGTGTTCAGTCTCTCCTCGTAGCCTCTGCATAAACTGGCCATTTATCATCAATCATGGCCGCCGGAGTACAAATTTAACTCCCCCCGTCTTTACCTCCCTGTCGTCTGGAGAGGGGAGGATTTTTTTTTGTTTTTGTTTGAGGAAGCAAAAGAAATATTTAGTCCCACACACTGATTTTGGATTTCCTTTTTTGGAATTACAATATATTTCACAAGGGAAATACCATTCATGTCAATACTCCAAAATGCAGCCACCGCCGAGGAAGGTGAGTGATTTCTAGAGTCCGTTATGTATGTTTTTTTTCATCTTCTCTTTCTAGCTCGACTGTACAGACAATGACAGACAGATAACAGTGTAGTAACCTTAGATATGGATGTTGTGCTTCACTAACCACACACACACACACACACACACATAAAAAGGCGACTGGTGCTGCTGCACACTTAACACAATTAAATTAAAAAATAAAAAGAGGGAAGACATTTTTTTCTAGCTAACATTAGCAGCTAGGTTAGTTGGTAACCTAGTAACGTTAACGTGCATTCTGTCCAGCCGTTAGCGTCAACCATCAAAAAACGTCAAAATACGTACGTAGCTACTATAGAACGCTAGGTGGGCTAACATGTGACGTTTTTATACAAAGCTGGAGACAAAATAAATAAGTGCATGTGATATATATTGTCTGTCTTCTATGCACATACTGTAATGTTAGGGAAAATATAACTTTAAATGAGAAATGTACAACGCCATTTACACTACTTAACATTACTGCACAGTTAGCTAGTACATCAATTAATACACAGCTGCTTATTTTACTGGATTCATATTATTTATTGTAAAAAAGAATTGTTGACAACAGTCTCTATCTAATATTGGTTGTGATGCTTCTTGTGATGAGACAAGACCTTCCAGTCGGTCCAGGGGTCACACACACACACACACACACACACACACATCTTTTTTTTTTCAAAGCCAGGCTGAGCTGACAAAAGCTAAACACACACACAGAGACAGAGAGAGCGAGAGAGAGAGAGAGAGAGGAGGCATGCTGGCAGAACCATGTCTAATACTGACTTATTGATTCTGTATGGGCTGAGACATAGTCCCCTATAGCTTGGTACTCAATGCCTGTGAGAGAGAGAGTGTGTGTGTGTACCTGAAAGTGTGTTGAACTTGCTTGTCTATAGCTTTCTATGAGTGTGTGTGTGTTTTCCTGAAATAGATGCATGAGAGGCAATTACCCTGCTGTGAACCTCTGCACAGTTTTTCTCTTAATTATCACATATTCCCCCAGTGCCATTTATGCTCTGGGTTTCTAGACACGAGAGTGGCCCAGAACATGTCATATCATGTCTGTGAAACACACACACACAGACACACACACACACACACACTTGCACACAGGTCCTTTCATCACACAGGCTGTAGAGAGACCCCTATGCCTGTCTCATGTTAGCCTGTGAGTGATCAAGTGCACCATTACGGTCATATTAATTTTGTAAGAACTCATTCCTCACCCGTCACCGTTTTTACCACTCGTTTGGATTTATTTTTATTCCAGCGAAAATCCTTCCAAGAATAAAATTAGAAAAATAACGATATGTTACCCCCTGCCAACGTGGCTGGCACGTATATGCTCAGCCCCACAGCACCACACCACCAGAGTGTTATCAGTATTTGGCTGTTGGATACTAATCATTTCTCTCCCAGTGTGACACATATAGCCCCTTAAATGTTTTGTCTGTGTCTCAGCACATCTGTTAACAGACTGAGCCCGTCTGACTCTCGTATATTAGTTTTTATGTGGCTTAGATTAAAGAAGATGGCTGCAGTCTGTTAATTTGATTGAGAAAGACTGTACAATGACACACAGCATTGTTTTGAGATGTGATAATGCAATTGAATACAGCACATCTATCTATCTATCTATCTATCTATCTATCTATCTATCTATCTGGTCATTTTTGAGACCATATTTGGTGGATCTGTTTGTATTGACAGGTATTATTGTGTATTTGAATGGGATCTTAGGTCTGAACAACATTTTTTATAATTTTGCATGTTTCACTGATAGAAAATTAACTCATTCAATCTACCAGTCAGCCAACAGCCCGGTATCTTTAACCTTTCACACTGTAATTAAAACAGGACAAACATACCACACATGAGACAACATGACAGAGGATGTAGGCTACATGCGCTGATGTCAATTTTACATTATTGAATTCAATCAAATCATTTATTTGGTATAGATTATAGGTCATATTGTTTAACTAGAGTTTCCCTCAGGCAGGTACAGGTGGGGATGTGTGTGAACCAGAAGCATCATTAAACAATCAGTGGTTTGGGGCTCTCTTAGCAGTGTTGCCCTACCTGTTACTATACATAAGCTCACGCTGAGCTGAGCTGTTTTCCTTTAACGTGACCTTTACCATGTTGCTCATTTTAAACCTCTTTCTCTATGCCTCCTAATTAACGTCTCCTCGTCTCCTATTTTTCACTACCGCTTTCACCTTGTTCTTTTCCTCTCACCGACTTTCTTTCTTTCTCATTCTCGCGATCTTCTTCTTCTTCTTCTTCTTCTCCCTCACCTTTCGTATTCTCCTCCTGTCATACATGACCTCCTCTTCAGCCACTCTTCCTCTCTCGCTTTGCTTCGCCATCTCTCCATCTCTCTCTCTGTCACCCTTTGCCCTTCCCCTTCTTCCTCTCTCCCTGTCTGTCTCTCTCTCTCTCTCTCTCTCTCTCTCTCTCTCTCTCTCCCTCTGTGGTTTCCTTATGAGTGATAGGTGAAATCAAGTGAAGTCATTTTAGCCCTGATAATGTAATGAACCACTCCCTCCTTATCTTCAAAGACAAAGCGCATGAAAGAAAGGGGCTCTGCAGCGTGTGTGTGTGTGCGCGCGTGCATGTGTGTGCCAGTGTAGTGCGTGTTATGTTGTTGATTGTTTGTCCAGAACAGTCATGAATTTGTCCACTGTTTCTCTGGTGAATAGCCGATGGAATTCACCCGACAATACACAATGACCTTCACAGTGACTCTCTATGTGTTGGCAGGAGTGTGTGTGTGCGTGTGTGTGCTTGTTTGTGTGCATATTAAGGGTGGGCTTTCTTTCTTTCTTTCTTTCTTTCTGTCTGTTGTTGCACAAGAGTGTGGGTGATTGCAGGTTTAAACCCCCCGTGGTCTGACCACACTAATGAATTTGTGTATGAGGTCATGCTATTAGCATCTTTCCCTAAATGCTATGTGAAGTATCTTCATTCAACTCCATGTGCAAAATAGTCTCCTGCAAGCCTCTCCAAAACTCTGACACTGATGGATTACTGATGTGTGGGTGTGTGTCTGTGTGTGTGTGTGCGTTTTTTCCAGGTGACAGTAGAGCTGTGCACGCTCAGATAGATGGCAGCTGACTGACAGATAAATACATAAATATAATGGATGAATAATTTGAGTGCGTGTAGATGATATTGAGTTGGGAGCCACATTCTTTGATACAGAGAAATATAGTTAAAGTGCATCCTTTCTGCACAATCCACATCTCAGAGCTAAAATGAATTTCTTTTTAATCAACACCCCAATTTTGATGATAATAGGACTGAAACAGACAGTAAAATGACTGATTAAATTAATAAGCGTCTGTCAATTATTTAATTAGGCTGAGTTTTGTTATGTTGTTGGTCACCTTACAACCTTTCTGGATATTTATACACTAAACAATTAATAAGCAGATTAATCCATAATGGGAATATCAATAGTTGTAACCTTAACAGGTAATGTTAGAGTACCTGTCACATTGTTGTATGCTTTTTTGTGATGTGGTTATGCAGCTGCTGAGAAAACAAATCATTGTCAATCATTCATCTTCATACAAGAGTCTAGCAGGAAGAGGCATTTGACACTCTCTGAACCCTTGAAAATGACAATATTATCACACCTGATGACTAGTCTCATATCTCATTAATTTATCAGTGTGTGCAGGGATAGATGAGATGTGATGTTGAGGGAGGTGAGTCAATGAGGAAAATAAGATTAAAAAAAAGTTAAAAAAAGACAAATCAGTTGCTTGATGTGTCATTTTTGTCTCCCCCCCAGGTCAAAGTGACACAGGAGCTGAAAAACACACACACGGATCAGATGACAAGACTGCACTTTAAACACCAGACTGAATGTGACCTGCTGGAAGACATGAGGTATGAACACATCTCTGTCACACACACACACTCACATGTAACACGCTACTGTTCTCGACCACTGCAAAAGCACAGAGGAACACACTCATCAGCTGCCAGACAGCTTTAAATCTAGTCATCACCGCTGTCTGTGACACACGGCCATGCACAAAAAAAAAGAGAGAGAGAATGGAGACTAATGAGTGAGCGATGGAGGAGTGGCATGAGAAAGAAAAAAGAGGAGGAGTATTGTCATATTCCAGTATTTTTTTTGAGAAGGACAAAGGGTCGGGAAAATGACGAAGGAATTTCCTGCTGCCCCCTTCCTGTTCTCCGACTCTGTTTCTTTCTTCCTCTCCTTTCTGGTCTTCCAAATTTCCCTCTGTGTTTGTGTCATCCACTCATTGGTTTGATTTTTTTTCTTCCTGTCTCTCTTTTTTTTTTGTCTGTCTCCATATCTCTCTTTCATTTTGGCTCCGCTCTGTTTACTCATGACGTGTGTGTGTGTCTGGCAGTTTTCCTTTTTGGATTTGGCAATGGGAGGAAACCCTGGTTCCTTCACACGCTCTCATTTTCTGTGTTGACTAAGCATTGATTATTTATGACAGCAAACTCTCTTAATAGGCTCTGCGCTTCCATCCCTCTCTTTCTCATTTTCTTTCGCCATATCTTCTTATCTGAGACTTTTTCCTCTCTCGTTCTCCCCTCCTTTCACCCCCTGGGGGGCAGCTCCAGCTGTTTGAGAACAGACTGGCTTGTTGCTGCTGGGGATTTTTTTTCTTTTTAAGATTATTTTTATGGCATTTTTGCTTTTATTGGACAGAGGGCAGTGAACAGGGTGGGGTGCAGGGGGGGCAATGGGTTTGACATGCAACAAAGGTCCCTGGCTGGAGTCGAACCAGGGACGTTGTGGTTATGTGACATGTGCAGTGACTATTTGGCTACCGAGGTGCTCCGTTGCTGCTGGGTTCTGGAGAGTGAACAAAGGCCCGGTCCCACTTGTGGGAGAGTTGGAGAGCCAATTTAACATATGCAACCACAATGTGTTAGTTCTTTGAATGACTGAGGGATGGAGCTACATGCTACTGGGTAAAGATCTCTAAAATTGGCTTTGTCATCCTCATGGTTGAAAGATGCTGCCTGCAGTGTTTTCTCAGTGCGTTCCTCTTGCCTTTAATGTTTTGTAATTATTTCTGATGACACACTCTCATGGTGGTAAAATCAGGAGCAGCAGGGTGGTGTAGTGATTAGGGAGACCGGCTTTCCATTGGGAGGCCTGGACTCAAGCCCCTGCAGCAACAAGCATCTGCTTCGTCGTCGTGTCCTTGAGCAAGACACTGAGGCCCTGCTAGTTTTCCTTAAAACGATGTAGCACTCGTCCTCAGAGGATCTTTTTTTTTTTTTTAAGACGATCGTAAAAGATCAGAAGGGGACAGGGTTATCTGAAAACTGAAAAGCACACCAGAAGCAAGATGTCAGCGGCGGTGCAGTAGCTATGAAAGTGTTGATGGATTCGATCCAAGCTGATACTGAACGCTGTTACTGTTGTCAGGAGCAGCTGTCTTTTTAGCAGCGCTGTACCTGAGGTGAGTGGCCAGCCAAACTCTGAACTGTCTTCACTATACCACAAATATTTTCTAGTAGCCTACATGAGAAGTACACAGGGACAAAAATTTGTGTTTTTTTTGAAACTGTGGGCCTTGATCAAAACAGTAGCAAAAAAAAAAAAAAAAAGGCTTGGAGCTTTAAAACTCAGAGGCTGTTGCATATGGATGTGCCACATGTGTCTCTCAGAGTTTTTGTGCTTTTAAGGAAAGAAAAAATGTAGCTGTTTCTTGACAAAAAATGAGCAAAGGCTGCCTAGAAAAACACCGCAGGGATGTTCGGCCCTTTAGACTGTAGTGCAAGAGTTCAACTGGAATTTCTATTTCCAGTGATCCGTTAACACCAGATGTGACATGGTTAACTAACCTTATAGGTTATTGACATATCAGTCTCTTTTAGATGTACCTAACTGTCCAAACTGTAATATTAATTAAGCAGCAGTCATTCCCACATGAGAAAGCATTTAATACTCCGTCCCCATCCAGAGTCACAGTGCTGACTTTATAGCTGCGATGTCGCCTGCAAACAGCCAGTCATTGCACCGCTTTAGGCAAATAACCAGTTAGCTGAGATGAGGACATTTACACTAATGATAATTATGTACATTGCAGCTTTGAAAATACATTTCTGAAAGATCTGGACATCTTTAACAACACAGCTGGAAACAGATCAAGGGAACTGTGGACATATAATCAGACACACATGTTGTCAGACCCACGCTTTACCTGCATAGAGCTGACAGTTTATTTTAACTCTTACATCCTGCAAGCTGCTCTGAGGTTATTTACCCCAATTCATTCACAGGCTGTCTTTATCAACACAACACCCACACATGCACACGTCACTAGCTATCGTATTCAACCTCTCTTTCTGCCCTCAACCAATGGTAAAGGTTAAAAAAAAAGAGAAAGATATACACAACATGAAAGAGCGACAAACAGACAGACAGTCAAAAAGAAAGACAGAAAAAGAAAGGGCAGTGCATTTAATCCTCTGGGACTGCGTTTTAGCTGGAGCAGTCTAGGAGAGAGGATGAGAGAGAGAAAGAGAGAGAGGGAGAGAGAGAGAGAGAGAGAGAGAGAGAGAGAAAATGACGAGTTGGTGGACACAGGGAGTAAACTTGGTGTCCTCAATCCATCTAAATCCTCTATACCCTTATGTCTGCCTCAACAGCTACATGCACACACACACACACACACATCCTCCATCGCTGGCCATAAAAGTAACCCAAGTCTCACACTCTCTTGTATTCCCCTTACACACAATTGGTAATGGTGGCCTAGCTTCCTCTTTTTGCTGATACGGCTAGGAAGATATTTTCACCCTAAATGTATTTAAGTTAGTAGATTTTCACACTGGACTAAAACTGGGATGCTGAATTTAACACTTGTGCCTGTATTCTCTCGCTCTCTCTCACTCTCCCTATGTATGTGTGTGTGTGTGTGTGTGTGTGTGTTTCATTTGCATGTGCTAAATGAAATTTGGGTTTCACACAGATTTATTGACCAAATTGCCGAGGCTTATCTGCAAATATCATTGAAACATAATGGGTCTCCATGCTGAGTAGCTTGATAAGCCTCCTGAATTTGAAACCTAAAATGCTATTAGAGTTCTCACTAATGATTTTCACCGCAGCCTCCATAATCCTCGTTGAGGAAGAGGAGGAACATAAAATCAAAGACTCATTTTAGGGGGGAGGGGAGGGGAGGGGGGGGGGACCTCAAATGAATGTGATGCTGATTGACTTACTGCTAATATAATCAGGCGGCACAGACAACATGTGCTATTATCCTAAATCACAGGAGAGGTCCACATGTAATACTACACATAGGGGATAAGGCTGAGATGACAGGGTTCCTTCTGTTTCAAAATGAGGCAGGTGATCCTTTAACCACGACCACATGGACTTTTATTAAATTATTTTTAAGAGGATATATTCATGTATTTAACTATGAGTCACATCCTAAGCAGACAGCTGAGGCACCATTTGCCTCCTGTAGTAATCACTGGCTATGACTTAGATAACCATTAACTGTGTGATTGAAATAATAATAGTGATTTGTTTCAATCTGAATAATAAGAGGGTCTGGTAGGCATTAGACAGTCAGATGATATTACTAAGAAAAATCAAACCAAACTATCTAATCTGTTAGACAAATGTCCGACAAAACAATTTATTTGATAGTGTCTGCTTCACTGAAATACCAGAATAAAACGTTCATAAGACTTCTGTAACGGTCTCGCAGTAAATTCTTCCTTTGTGAAGCTAATCATATTCAGTCTTTATTGAAATTGCATTAGCGAGCTAATTAAACTGTGTGGCCCTTTTGGTGGCGTGGTGCTGAAATGGTTTTCTATTCTTCTTCTATTATTTTTGACTATGGGCAAAATAATCAGAAAAAAACAATTGGGGAACTCTAAGACTAAAAACAGTCCGAGATTACATTATTTATTTATGCAATGCTCTTTCAAAATGTAATGCAAGAAAAACACTGTGCAACAGATCTGTGCAACAAGGTGTCTCTGTAATTGTCATGTTGGTTTCATTTTTAAAACAATATTTTCAGGGTGTGAATAATGTGGACTATTATCTGTCAGAGCAACGGCAATAAATACAGATGTCTCTGATTAATCAAGCATGGCAGAAACTAAGCAGTCAGACACTGTTGAAGCTTTTATTCTGTGACAGATTCAAGTGTTACATTTCAGATTATCTAGTGTGACAAAGTGTCATCCACTAACTCTCATTGAAAATTGCTTTTTTGTGTTTTGTTTGATGGCTGGCTTCATGTTTAAACAGGACACCTCATATTTCAGCAGTCACACCTGAACAACAGTCTGCAATAATGTCATGACCTCACTCCTTCAAATAGAGAGGGAACAGCTGCTGGTGCATCTCGGTCACACACTCATCCTGTTTCTATTTCACAACACACACAACAACATAATCTGATCTTCTTTTGAGAATAATTGCACAGTGTTAGTTAGAGCACCAGACCTTTGGGTAAGAAGTGTGGATTTGGTGGCTTGCTAATAAGCTACATGATTTAAACCCTTTTTAAATGAAGCTATAACAAAAACAAAAACATGTAGAGCCTCTATTGGTTCGTGAGGTAAACCATCATCGGTTCACTAATGACCTCTCAGGGTTTGTCACGCTTTTTCTGAGGCTTCAGTAAGTTTGTGTAGGAGGAGAACAGGTGCAGTGGAAGCTGATGGTTTCAACACCAGCACACGGTGCCTTAAAAAAATAACATGTTAACTAAGTAAAACACATCAGAGGATGATTTGAATAATGAAACATGGTGAATCAATTAGCTACATTGAATTTCTGTCTTTTTGTTGCTTTTAAGGTTGCTACTGTATTTTCATTATTGATGAATCCGTTGATTACTTTCTCCATTAATTGATTAGTTGTTTGGTCCATGAAGTGTCAGAAAATGTTGATCAATGTTTCCCAAAGCCAAATATGACTTATTTAAATTTCTAGTTTTGTCCACAACCTGAAAATATTCAGTTTACTGTCACAGACGATCAAAGAAACCTGAAAATATCCACATTTTAAAAGGTTTAAAATGGTTAACTATTAAAATAGGCGGTTATTAATTCAATACATGGCAACTAATCGATTAACAACTTG
Organism: Scomber japonicus; assembly: GCF_027409825.1. Classification (NCBI taxonomy): domain Eukaryota; kingdom Metazoa; phylum Chordata; class Actinopteri; order Scombriformes; family Scombridae; genus Scomber; species Scomber japonicus. Next base: position 30,775,449 of record NC_070583.1, on the reverse strand, counting down.
CAACTTATCTTTCTAATTTGCACATTCAAATCGGATTCAGTGTTTTTGCCCAAATGCCAAATCTGCTAATTCCATTTAGCTCTTGCAGTGAAAATTTGCGGAGAATCTGCTCCGTTGTGTCTTGTGGTGATCAAACAGTGTGAAAACATGACCACCCTCCTCCGCCTCCGTCTCTGTCTGTGACTCATGTTGATTATCCTGTTGTCCCTGATCTCAGCCTGTGTCCTGTAAACCATTGATCTCAGCTGTTTTCCCACGTTTGATCATTCCCTCTCTCTGCTTTTCGACCCACTGCCCCCTTTGCCCTCAACACACACGCACACACACACACACACACACACACACACGCAGTTCATACACTTAGTGTCCACTTTCAGGCACTTAAGTATTTCCTGGCAGACACATATTCATCTGCAAGTCTGGGCTTTTTCTTTCTCCCTTGTTTCTTCACGCACAGCTGATGCTGACACTGCTCCTTGACTCATTGACCATGCACTTACAAACACACAGTGGTGGGAAAGAGGGAGAGAGAGAGAGGAGAAAGTGGAGGATGAGAGAAGGAGGAGAGAAGCAAGTGTTAAAATGACAGCGACTGTACAGTTTATCTTTACTACACTAATCTGACAGATGTTTAGTTGCACACACACACAGCATACGACACAGTTCTTATGATTACAGCGTGATCAAACGTGATCGGCCTCCTCTGTTCATTTTCATTCTCTGTTGAGAATCCGACTGTGTCAGACCGTGGGTGTGAGATATTTCCAGCTGGTAATTGTGCATCCATGTTTACGTATGAGGTCTGCACCGCAGTGTAACCATGGCAGCATGAAAAGCCTAGACACGTCCAAAGATCCCAGTGAGGATATATGTTTGGTGTGTGTGTGTGTGTGTTGTATGTTCCAGTGGTGTGTGCTGCAGTATTCAGATACCAAAGCAGAAAATCTTCACTTTGGGGTTATTCATGTGCGATGTGTCAAGAGAGCCAGCATTTGTATTTGCATATTTATAAATACATGTACTCTACTCTCTCTCTGTGTGTTTTTGTGACAGAACCGGTGATTGGAAAGTTGAACATGTGTGTGTATGTAGGTGTGAAATTAATAGACATTATTAAAGAATACTTTTCTTTTGAATTATTTTAAAATTGAGTTGTACCCCAGATTCAGTTCACTGAAATTAAATCACCACAGTTCAGGTATTCTGAGGTTTTTAGGGATCCAACTTTAAAGATTGGTATCAGGGCTGATCAAGGCATTTTTAACTGATTGGTATCAGCTATAATGAGCACAAATGATGACTGTTTTACGTCAGCTTTCACACAGGTGTCGTAAAGGGAAAGCACGGTTTGTGGCAGGACGCAGAGGTTTACTCTGGCATACCTAAAATGTCTGCAGTGTGGAAATATTTGAAATTGGAAAATGAAAGCAGTCCAATGTCCAGTTCGAGCATTTTGCAATCCAGTAGTAACAGAAGTGCGTTCAATATTAACAATTTGATACTGCACCTAAGAAATAAACACTCGATGGAGCACAGTGAGTTCACTCAGGTAACTCTGGCAAAAGCTACACTGAAGCAACAAATAATAAAACAAAAGAGAGAAACAGGGACAAGGCTAGAAAGATCACAGAGAGGTTAATTAAATTCATCGCTGTGGTAGAAAATGCAGGTTTCGGCCATCTGGAGCTATTGTAGCTGCGGTCCGCCCCTACCCTCTCGACTCTGCCCTACCGGACCTACAAGGTCATTTAGCAGACTGTTATTGTCTTTATTACAGACATTTGGAGCTCTGATGGCCCGATGTCATTACTCAGCCTCACTGTACAATGGATTGACTCAAATTTTGATTTAAAGGTCACCGTATTGCATCATCATCAGTTTCGTGGGTCACATACAGCAGAGCATATAAAACAGACAAATGAGGAGATGCTGCAAGAAATACAGGGGATGGTGCAAGAAATACACAAAAAGCAATGGATGATGTGGTGGTACCAAAGGTGGGCTGCATCATACAAGCTTCAGCACGCTTCAGCTGGTTGTACACGAGGATCTGCTTTTTTCAGCATCACAGACACACTCCCCAACACAAGGAAGATTGTAGGGCATTTTAGGCATTTACCACAGGCCTACGCACGTCTGGAAGATATCCAGATTGATATGAAAATGCCACCCAAGCGCCTACAGCAAGATGTGCAAGTTAGATGGAACAGCGCTCACTACATGATACAGAGCATAGTGGAGGAAAAAGCAGCTTCTCAGCCTTCTCTATGCAGCTTAGCACAACCTTCCTGCTACACTGACGGCGAACCAGTGGGCTCTAATGGAGAACACAGTCAAGGTTTTAGCTCCCTTTGAAGAACTGAAGAGGGTAGCGAGCGCTGAGACTGCAACTGTAGCTGATGTGATCCCTGCCACAACGGTACTTAAACGGTATTCTCTCTCAAGAGCACAGCGCTGACCAGGGAATCAAGACGATGAATGAAAAGCACTCTCTTAGAGGCAGTCTCTTAGATACTTCAGCCAGGTTGAGACTGAGCCACTCTGCAGCGTTTTAGTGGATTCCAGATACAAAGACAGGCAAGTCCATCATAAAGTCTTAAATGCTTTATAATGAATCAAATGTAATCACTAATATCAATCAGTTAAGCCAATTTCTTTTTGATGTTTAGTTATTTATTTAGTTTTACCTAGATTTTGTTCTGTTCATGGTTAGACGCTTTTTCACTCCGATACTTCACAAATTCCTGCAACCTGAGGTGCGATAAGAATGCTCTCTCATTCAAGAGATGGACAAGATGGATGTACGGAGGGCCATCGGTGACGTTTTCAAAGGCAGAGCATGTGAAAAACAAAGCAAGCAGCAGCCTTGGCAGTGTCTTTGATGAGCTCTTAGAGGAGAGTGAGATAGAGACAGGGTCTGTGAACGCCTCATCAGCAGTTCAGTTGCAGAGTTACCTTTCAGCGCAATCCATCTCAAGGTCACACAATCCGCGACAGTACCGGAGGCCAAGCTTCTCTGTACGCTCTGCACACGAGTGGACGGTGAGAGACTCTTCAGTGTAGTGTTAAACACAAGAAGGAAGTAACGATTCTCCAAATCCACTTCATGGTTCACACCTTGACTTTTGAGCCACACTTCCATTCATACGTCATATAAAGTAAATCAAAATGGATGGATGGATGGATGGATAGATGGATAGATAGATAGATAGACAAATAAATATATTATATATACAAACAAATAACAAAAAAAAGTCTCTACATATTATATTTTTTACATATTACATAATCAAAATGAGCCTTTCCTCTAAGGGGATGGATAGATGGATAGATAGAGAGGTAGGTAGGTAGGTAGGTAGGTAGGTAGGTAGATAGATAGATAAAATGATCCTTTCCTCTAAGGGGATGGATGGATGGATAGATAGATAGATAGATAGATAATGACCCTTTCCTCTAAGGCATACCTTAACTGCAGAGGGTGCCAGGCCTTTATTGGAAGTAGGCTCATGTTAACGGTCGGCCTTTAGTACTATTTCTTTCTCTGTTTTCTGATCTGCTTCCGTTTTCTCTGTTAATTGTTTGTTTGCACGTCACAGAAGACGGAACTGCTTCTTGAGAAGGTGGAAGTTTGTGTTGTGGTTTCAGTCACTGTTTCACCCCTGTTCAAGTGTTATTGATGAGAAGAGGAACCAGCTGTAACAGGGCAGGGGTTTTCCTTGGAATAAAACCTACCCTTTATTTTGAAGTGTGAATAAGAGTATAAATAAGTGAATGAGAAAAAAACTATTGTAGCAGCTCCAATAAAAGCAGTATAAGAACTGGCCTTTCCTGAGAGTTTCTTGCAGTTTTACTATTTTGACATTCAGGTTTTAGTATAACAGGTACAGCTTGGATGCAACTAATCATTTTCTTAATGCATTGCAGAGCTATTCAATTATCAAGCATATACATGGGATTGATTTTAATAACTTTAATGTACTTGAATTGTGCACTGTGCAGCTGTATTATTTAAAAATAAAAATTACAAGCAGCAAGCAAATATGTGCATACTTATTGACTGTCAGGTTTTTTAAAGGGAGTGGGCTGTCTGGCTGCATGACAGGCTCTATTGATGTATTGAACGTATGCTAGACTCAGTTACAGTTACAATGACTGGAGGAATATATGTAGTAGCAATAGCTCGTCCACCTTAAAGATCAATCCACCTTAAGTGAGCCTGGTAAAATGAGGCTAACTGATTGTTGCTAGCTTCAGTCGCTAACTTTAATCAGCAATTGTCAAACAAAACAAAAGCACTGAGGAGCTGTAGCATTTATTCACTGACAAAGTCTAGACTGTACACACATTACACTGTTATGTTCACGGCTATACTGCTCACTTAATACTATACTCTAGCCTGACGTCACACACACACACACACACACACACTCTCTCTCTCTCCCTCTCAGCCACAACCTAGCTATGCACACAACCTATCCACTGAACTATCCCATTCTTCGTGAGACGTACCATGGGGAAGAAATGCATTTGTTACAAATGTGCTCATTTATCTTTCCAGCCGGGTAATGAGTCACACTTAACGTGAAGACACTCATTATTATTGTATGACTTTTAACTTCACTGGTGGGGCAAGTAAATTTCTCTCCCACTTGTCCTACAAAAACATCCAAGTGTCCCAGACAAGCAGACAAACCTTAATATTGAGTCCTGCAAGTATTGGATTGGGACTCGGTCTCGGTAGATACTCAATATAAAATGACTCGGATGGGGATTGATGGCATGAAAACGTGATTGGGACATGCCCAGTTGTTTTTGCATGTTTCATCATACAAAACAAAAAGAAAAAGGCTCTTATGCTGCAGGACAGGGAAAACCTTTTTAATGTTTTCTCCTGGCACAAGCTGCCTTTCAGGAGGCGCTGTGGCTTAGTTGGTTAAAGCGCCTGTCTAGTAAACAGGAGATCCTGGGTTCGAATCCCAGCAGTGCCTTTTCTGTAGCTAATCTCAGTTCTGCCAAATTAAGGACAGAGCTCTGTTACAATTGAACTCGAAAGGGTTTACATTGTTATTGTTACCATAAAAAACCACTGCATAACAAACCATGAGGTTACTGTTGTGAATGTATGCAGCTGTGACATTTAAAGGAAACCCAATACCTTTAAGAAAGTCAGCAAAGATCTGTGTAATGTAACTCTGGTGTGGGGATGAAATGTGGCACTTGCATTTCATATGATTTCACTTAATGCCGCCTAAAGAAGCATTTCAGTCATGGCAAAATATATGCATCATCTGATCTCCAAAAAGGTGTATCTATGTTTATAAGAGGATGCTTTTTTAGCTAGGAGCTGTTGACCTTGACAAATCAGCACAACAGCTGACCAGGATAATACAACTCATCCTTTTTGAAACAACCAGTATAATGATCTTGTCTAGTCTTGTTTAACATTAATACCTAAACTCAATCAGACCATCACAAAACAAACACATGGTTAAATTAATTATTTATGAATAGTGAATGGTGGCTATTTTTTTAAATTTTTTGCATCTTAGCATTTACATGACCCACCCATCGTGAAATTAATCAGACACATTAATCAGCAACAAACCAAACATTGTGGCGTGTAATCCCACCCGCATCTATCAACACATTAACATAAGCCAAACATGAATGGCCTTCACATAATGTCCCAGGAGATCTCCAACAATGGAGGTAAAACAAATATATAGACACAGCTCAACAGCTCAAATATTAAACAAACAAACAAACAAACAAATAAAATCAATAAATCTACATATTCCATGTATGTTAGTTAAAACCTTGTATAACTGATCCAGCTCATAATTGGTCTGTAATCCCTATGAATTATGAGGATGTATTTATCATGAATTATATTTCTCTGCCTGTTACATTGCTTGTTACATCTCAATTGTTGTCTAAGCATCTGTATGCAATGTGGAAAAATACATCCTTTAGGCCTAACAAAGATAACTGTATCGCCTATGTCGTGCTTTTAGTATGAATGTTTAGAATATACAAAGATTAAATTACCTTTTTAAAGATTTTTCCCACAAACCAAGTCACAGCAGTCACAAAACCGTACCCTTAATTTATTGTAGAGGTGTAGGTGGCGCTGTGGCTTAGTTGGTTAAAGTGCCTGTCTAGTAAACAGGAGATCCTGGGTTCGAATCCCAGCAGTGCCTTTTCAGCAGACCACTGCAGCTGTAGTTGTGGTTATGGTTGAAAGTAATCTGTTACAATCATTACTGATGCTTTAATCAGTGTCCTGCTATAAAATAATGTAAAGTACGCAACCCTCAAGTATCTCCATATCCTCCGTAGCCCTGACGGTTAGCAAAATGTTTAAGGAAGTGCTCATCACCTTAATGCATCTTCATTATCGCTGTTGTCAAGCTAAGCTCAGAGGAAATTAAGTTAAACCTCTTTGCCTTTAAGGTGTTGAAGATTTAACGTTTTTTAACCAGTTGGCATACTTGTGTTGAAGAATGCTTTTCTAAAGAATAAAAAACACTTTTTAGTTAAATCACAGCGGTTTGAAACCAGTAACCCTCTCATTAAGATTATAGTGTAGGTGGCGCTGTGGCTTAGTTGGTCAAAGCGCCTGTCTAGTAAACAGGAGATCCTGGGTTCGAATCCCAGCAGTGCCTTTTCAACAGTCCACCACAGCTGTAGTTGTGCGTCGGAACAACGTGTATGTGGTTATCTGTTACAATCATTGCTGATACTTAGTCAGGGGATTTTAATCAGGGTCCTGCTATGTTCAGTTCAAATCCTGTTTTTGGATGAAATAATGTAATATACTGAGGTATCTCCATATCCTCCGTAGCCCTGACGGTTAGCAAAATGTTTAAAGAAGTGCTCATCAGCTTAATGCATCTTCATTATTGGTATTGCCAAGTTAAGCTCAGAGGAAATTAAGTTAAACCTCTTTGCTTTTGAGGTGTTGAAGATTTAACGTTTCCTACTAAACTGTTTTTAACCAGTTGGCATACTTTTGTCTCTCATAAAAAATTAGATGTAGGAGGCGCTGTGGCTTAGTTGGTTAAAGCGCCTGTCTAGTAAACAGGAGATCCTGGGTTCGAATCCCAGCAGTGCCTTTTCAGCAGCCCACCACAGCTGTAGTTGTGGTTATAGCTGTAAGTGATTTGTTACAATCATTGCTGATACTTAGTGAGGAGATTTAATCAGCGTCCTGCTATATTGAGTTTATATAATGATGTAACCTACAGAACCCTCAAGTATCTCCATATCCTCCGTAGCCCTGACGGTTAGCAAAATGTTTAAGGAGATGCTCATCACCTTAATGCATCTTCATTATCACTGTTGCCAAGCTAAGCTCAGAGGAAATTAAGTTAAACCTCTTTGCTTTTAAGGTGTTGAAGATTTAACGTTTTTAACCAGTTGGCATACTTGTGTTGAAGAATGCTTTTTAGTTAAATCACAGTGGTTGCAAACCTGTAACTCTCATTAAAAATGTAGATGTAGGTGGCGCTGTGGCTTAGTTGGTTAAAGCGCCTGTCTAGTAAACAGGAGATCCTGGGTTCGAATCCCAGCAGTGCCTTTTCAGCAGCCCACCACAACTGGAGTTACATCTGCATTATAGTTGCATACAGTTGTGCATCTGAACAACATGTATGTGGTTATGGTTGAAAGTGATTTGTGATTTGTGAACTTAGTGAAGGGATTTAATCAGCGTCCTTCTATAAAATGAAGTAATCTACAGAACCCTCAAGTATCTCCATATCCTCCTGATGGGTAGCAAAATGTTTAAGGAAGTGTTCATCACCTTAATGCATCTTCATTATCGCTGTTGCCAAGTTAAGCTCAGAGGAAATTAAGTTAAACCTCTTTGCCTTTAAGGTGTTGAAGATTTAACGTTTCCTACTAAACTGTTTTTAACCAGTTGGCATACTTGTGTTGAAAAATGCTTTTCTAAATCACAGCGGTTACAAACCAGTAACTCCCTCATTTAAAGTTAGCTCTAGGTGGCGCTGTGGCTTAGTTGGTTAAAGCGCCTGTCTAGTAAACAGGAGATCCTGGGTTCGAATCCCAGCAGTGCCTTTTCAACAGCCCACCACAGCTGTAGTTGTGGTTATAGCTGTTAGTGATTTGTTACAAACACTGCTGATACTTAGTGAGGGGATTTAATCAGCGTCCTGCTATATTGAGTTTATATAATGATGTAACCTACAGAACCCTCAAGTATCTCCATATCCTCCGTAGCCCTGACAGTTAGCAAAATGTTTAAGGAAGTGCTCATCACCTTAATGCATCTTCATTATCGCTGTTGCCAAGCTAAGCTCAGAGGAAATTAAGTTAAACCTCTTTGCTTTTAAGGTGTTGAAGATTTAACGTTTTTTAACCAGTTGGCATACTTGTGTTGAAGAATGCTTTTTAGTTAAATCACAGCGGTTGCAAACCAGTAACTCCCTCATTTAAAGTTAGCTCTAGGTGGCGCTGTGGCTTAGTTGGTTAAAGCGCCTGTCTAGTAAACAGGAGATCCTGGGTTCGAATCCCAGCAGTGCCTTTTCAACAGCCCACCACAGCTGGAGTTGTACCTGCATCAGAACAACATGTATGTGGGTTATGGTTGACAGTGATCTGTTACACTCATTGCTGAACCCTTAAGTATCTCCATATCTCCGTATCCACTGTAGCCCTGACAGGTAGCAGCAATTTAAGGAAGCCCATATCAGCTTAATGCATCTTCATTGTTGGTATTGCTAAATTAAGCTCAGAGGAAATTAAGTTAAACCTCTTTGCTTTTAAGGTGTTGAAGATTTAACTTTTCCTACTAAACAGTTTTTAACCAGTTGGCATATTTGTGTTGAAAAATGCTTTTCTAAATCACAGCGATTACGAAGCAGTACCTCCCTCATTTAAAGTTAGCTGTAGGTGGCGCTGTGGCTTAGTTGGTTAAAGCGCCTGTCTAGTAAACAGGAGATCCTGGGTTCAAATCCCAGCAGTGCCTTTTCAACAGCCCACCACAGCTGTAGTTACATCTGCATTATAACATTTATGTGGTTATGATTGTAAGTGATGACTTACAATCACTGCTGAAGCCAAATCTATGCTTTATTCAACAGATGTATTCAGCTTCATGTTGTGTTCATGCTGTTTATTCGCTGATTTTGGATAAAAGGACATACCGTACGTGATTGCGACAGACATGTCCTGCTTTCATTTTATTCCTCACACTTGATGGTTGTTTGGTTTTTCTTTGATATATATGAGGTGACACTAAACTATAAATGTATTTCTGTTACTTGAGTTACACCCAGGTAACGATTTAGTCTTTAGGCGTTGAAGGCTTAAAATTTCGTACTAATTTTAAACTGTAAGATGAAGCTATAGGTGGCGCTGTGGCTTAGTTGGTTAAAGCGCCTGTCTAGTAAACAGGAGATCCTGGGTTCGAATCCCAGCAGTGCCTTTTCAACAGCCCACCACAGTAGTTGTATCTGCATCAGAACAACATGTGTGTGGTTATAGCTGTAAGTGGCCTTTAAGTGGTTGAAGGTTTAACATTTCCTACTACATTTAAATTAATGAAATAAAGTTTTTAACCATACTTGTAGTGATATTTATATCAATACTTTTATTGATATTTGCTTTTCTAAAAATGATATATACACTTTTTAAACATTCTTTCCTCGTGTCAAGTCACAGCGGTTGCAAACCTGTGACTCTCTCATTAAAAGTTAGCTGTAGGTGGCGCTGTGGCTTAGTTGGTTAAAGCGCCTGTCTAGTAAACAGGAGATCCTGGGTTCAAATCCCAGCAGTGCCTTTTCAACAGCCCACCACAGCTGTAGTTGTATCCGTGTCAGAAAACATCTATGTGGTTACAGTTTTAAGTGGTCATTTATAATCATGTCTGAAGCCAAATCTATGCTTGATGCAACACATTTAATCAGTTTCCTGCCGTATGTTACTGCAACATGTGCTGATTTTGGATAAAAGGATGTATCGTACATTATTGTGACATTTCCTGCTTTAATTATATTCCCCACACTAATGTTTCACTTCACTTTGTTATATAGAGTGACAGTGGGCTATGAATGTATCCCAGCAGTGTGTTTCTACCTGGCAGGCAAAGTGACATTGTGAGATGTTGTCCTGAATATTGTTGGTGCTTTTAGAAAAGCAATAATCCCTTTATTTGTTGTCGTTGTCGTATACTGTAGTATAGATCAATCTGCAGGACATGATTATTACAACTACAATACATGACCTTTAGTTATCTTTAGTATGAGATACTTGCAGGTATGACTTGGGAATAATGCTGCAGGTTTAGTCTAAATGATCTTACCTCACATCAAGTCACAGCGGCCGCAAACCTGTAAATCTCTCATTAAAACTGAGGTATAGGTGGCGCTGTGGCTTAGTTGGTTAAAGCGCCTGTCTAGTAAACAGGAGATCCTGGGTTCAAATCCCAGCAGTGCCTTTTCTACAGCCCACCACAGCTGTAGTTGTATCTGCATCAGAATAACATTTATGTGGTAATGATTGTAAGAGGCCCTTTAAGGTTTAACATTTCCTACTAAAATTAAACCGTATTTAACCACTTGGCATTCTTGTAGTCATATTTATATCAATACTCGTATTGATATTTGCTTTTTTAAAACTAAAATCCACTTTTTAAACATTTTTCCACGTGTAAATTCAAAGTTTTCGCAAAACTGTGACACTCTCATTAAAATATATGGCCAGGTGGCGCTGTGGCTTAGTTGGTTAAAGCGCCTGTCTAGTAAACAGGAGATCCTGGGTTCGAATCCCAGCAGTGCCTTTTCAGCAGCCCACCACAGCCGTATCTTTGTCAAACTAACATGTATGGGTTTATGGTTGTAAGTGGCCTTTAAGGGGTTAAAGGTTTAACATCTCCTGTCTTTAACCATGCTAGTATTGATATTTGCGTTTGTAAAAATAGCTCCACCCTTATTAAACATTGTCTCACACAGCACGGTTGTTCCAAAGATGTAAGTGTCTCATTACCATATTTTAGCATACGGCGCTGTGGCTTAGTTGGTTAAAGCGCCTGTCTAGTAAACAGGAGATCCTGGGTTCGAATCCCAGCAGTGCCTTTTCAGGTGCTTGTAGAAAAGCACTGTGCAGCATAGCATAAATGTCTCAGCAGGACATGATCTGCACAGCCACAATACACGACCCATACTTATCCTTAGGATGAAAGCACTTGCAGGTATGACTTAGGAAGAATGCTGCAGGTTTAGTAGATCTATTTTTAGAACAAGAAATTATAATTTTCAGTATTTTTTAGATACAAGAGTTAGCATAATTTATTCAGAGAGCTAGGCCTGAAAGTCCAGCGAACCCCTCTTCCTTTCATCTCACTGCTCAGGTACAGATGTTGCATAGATGAGCTGCTTATTAGTCCTAGTAGCTGCATGCATATCATTTTTAGTTTGTTGTTGGAAAAGGTGGACATTGATTATGTTTGAAGTAGTGGATCAGTTTAGGTAAAATCCATTAATCGTATCTACATCCATGAATCAGTGATGATTAACCACAGTGTATATTCTTCTAGTTGCACACATGAAGCTCCATACATAGAAACAGGGCTTTGTGTTGCAGTACATTGATACTGACATGAAGACTAGAAACGGCTGTCACTCCTGATCTAAGTTTGGAACCAGGCGCACACATGTCCAACAAGAAGAAGAAGAAGAAGAAGGAGAGCTTTAAAAAACCCTGACTCAAGAAAGAGTTTGGACTTCCACATGCACACTAATGTCTGTGATTATCAAGTGCCACGTTGTAAAGTAGGTTGACTTTGTTCAGCTCATTCTGATATGAGAGATTACAGTAACGGTGTGATCATGCAGTTCCTATGTAGGATACGTCTCTGAGGTGTTGATTTAACTTGAGTTGTTTTCTTTTAAATGTTTGTGGAGACAGTTCAGTGTCAGTCAGTGATTACTAAATTGGGTTTCAGTGCTTTTCAAAACACTCTGCCCCGTGTGAGGCTCGAACTCACGACCTTCAGATTATGAGACTGACGCGCTGCCTACTGCGCCAACGAGGCCTACAGGTGTACTCAGTTTGATATGAGAGATTACAGTCATGCAGTTCCTATGTAGGATAAGTCTCTGTCATGTCACTTTAACAGTTATGGTAGCTCCTTACTATTGAGTTCTTCTCTTTTAAATACTTGTGGAGACAGTTCAGCTTCAGTGAATGATTAGTAAATTGGCTTTCAGTGCTTTTCAAAAGACCTGCCCCGTGTGAGGCTCGAACTCACGACCTTCAGATTATGAGACTGACGCGCTGCCTACTGCGCCAACGAGGCCTTGCAGGATTTTGCAGAGCATGTGTGCTTTAGAGCGCAGACACAATGCCTGAAGGGCGGGGGTGGAAGTTTGTGTCTCTGAACAGGGGGAGGGAGCGTGTCGTATTTCAAATGACATGCATGGGGGCGGAGTTAAACACTAAACATGTGCTCCAGCCTCTTGCAGTAGATCATTGACGTCTGGGAAATACTGCAGCAATGTCTCTGTGTCTCTGTGTCGGATTTAAATGAATGGCTCAGTCATTAAGATTTTCTCGTGGCTCTTCTCAGCTATTAAAGCCAGAAATTTAAAACAGCCTCTGTCTAGAAAACAGACAGAACACATGCAGCTTTAACACAAACTGATGCCTTGGGAAAGATTTGACAAGAAGCGTTGCCCTATTTGTTTGGGCTGTAATTAGCATAGGGAGAATTGGCAGTAATTATGCTGTCTATGCTTACAGTAAGTGTTGTCTTCCTTTCCTGAGTCTTCCCTCCTCACCGTTTCCCTTCCCAGTTGCTGCTTGTTTGTAGTTGTTAGATTCCCTCACACAGTCTGTTGTTGTATGGAGTTAATTTTAGATGTTTAGTTTTAGTGAGCTGCTTAGCTACAGCTGCTTACATTCATAAAGAATATATCCCTGGGCTACATACAATATACATGCTGTTTTCATACATTACTAAAGCTGCATTAGCAAAAGGCCTATAGCCATTCAAACAGCCAGATGGAAGTAGATGTTCACATTCCTTAAGCCATGTTAATTTAACACCCATTTAGACAAATACTCATCGTCGCATTCCTCCCGCACTCCTCCCGTAATTTTAATTGGTGCTCTATAATTCAATCACCTGACTTCATATCTTCCTGATGAGCCTTGAACAAGTCATTGAAATGGGAGCTCTCAAGTAGGTTAGCTAAGAAGGTGTCCTTAACATCTACATGTGAATGAAGAAGAGGGAATGCTAATGACTTCAATGATAATACCATTTACATGTGAAAACGACTTGTCTTTATAATGACGTGCGTTGACACTGAAAAGAAAAAGAGAGTAGGTAGTTGAATCTTGTTTTCGTCCCACTCTTTCATTAAGCAAACAAGACAAATGTGAATTTGTGCTCCTTGTTATGACCTCCTCATTACTTTCTATGTGTTTGAATATACTTTACCCCAAGATGCAAGTTGCCCGTTTTGACACATGTTCCTGTATCAGTCATCAAACAGCTGAGTGAGTTTAAAATGAGTGATTTAACACTTCATAAATGTTGCCTGTTTATCAAAATACAACAATAAATTATTTGCTGATATATTAATATGTTAATCAAATCACTTTTTATGCTTTTCAGCGTAAAAGCATTAAATATTAGAGTTGCATTCAAGCGTCATAAGAAGCTTAGTAAAGCATTTCCTTTTATACCATTTTATTCATAGTTTAAATTTTGTCTTACATGTGAAGCAACCAGTTCATTGTGATTCAACACAATATGTGGAGCCCATGAACATTTCTTTATGACGTTGCCAACGTAAACATTGCTCCTGTGTACCACGTGGCGCTGTGGCTTAGTTGGTTAAAGCGCCTGTCTAGTAAACAGGAGATCCTGGGTTCGAATCCCAGCAGTGCCTTTTCAACAGTCAAGTGCAGATTTACTTGTTTCACTGTAGGGAGATTTACTTAATGTACATACATATATACCCAAAATGATGCAGTCTCACTCAGATCAAGGTCTCTGTTGCAAAAGTGAAGAGACACAATACAAATAGACATTTATCCTAAAGCACATACACATAGCATCAGAAACAATTCTCGGAAATGTTTAAATCGAAGTACTGGAAGACAGTCCAAGTTCAGTGAGGCACAATCAAGATAATGATACATCTGTTCAAATATGCAGGTGAAATTTTTGAGTATCCGGTGAGGTCATCTACAGTGTGCAGTATTTTTTTTATCTGTCTGTGTAATCTTATATCTAATGTTGTGTTTTTCATTGTGTGCATTCCTGGGCTGTGATAAGAGCTTCCACTGTCTCTGCTGCCAGGATGCTGTATGATGTTCAGAGGACAAGGGGAAAGTTAAAAAGGCTTTGTGGAGAGTTTTTTTTTTCTTTTTTGGTGCAAAAACTGTCACAAAAACAGCAACAATAAAGTAATGCCTTTTGGTTGAGGTCGAGTATGGCCTTCGGTTCAATTAATGCAGTTGAGATTATTCGAATAGATGCAGCTGTAACTCTTTTCTCACTGCTTCTCCCAATTTAAGAACGGGTCGTATCCGTTGCACTGAAATTCACACAGTAACCCTTTGCATTCACTCTCCTGGCATTATAGCTTTTTTATGTTCAATCCCACAAGTCACAAAGACAAATTTTCACTTTAGGATGCACCAAGACATATCGTGAGGTCATATATTCATTAGATCAAAACGACCCCTACCTTTTTACGGCCGCTGCGTGAGTTCGCCCAAGTTCGAGCTGCAGCCCCTGTCGTGCCCCTCCGGATGCTCCTGCTGATCAAGGCCAATTATGTTATAGAAGCTATATCTTTACTGTGTCCTGCTCATGCTTCACAGTCTTGTTACTTATGGAAAAGGAGTCGTTTATTCTGCACAGACTAAAAGAGACTGACTCTCACACGCTCACACACCCAAGTGAATATATTTACAAAGACAGGCAGAGCTACAGAAGTCAAAACACACACACCACTGTCTCCTGTTATTTTCCAAGACCCCAGCTTGCTGGTCACCTTGTTCTCCCTTTATCATACTCTGCTCCCAAACTGTCCTTGATCTCCTGCGTTCTCACACCACATTCCTGCTCCTTACTTGAATCTCTGCACGGACTCTCTGCCTCTAACGCTTTCACAGATAATGACCATTGCTTATTGACCTCTGCAATATCATAATAGCAACGTTTTTGGATGGCTCCTTCGATTTCATTCTAAACTTATTTACTGTTATCGTGTCACATTTGAAGATGAAATAAGTTTTGTGTAAGGACTGTATATGTTATGATATAAAGAGTATTTATTGTAATCTATAAACACACTCAAAAATGTTTCTGTGTCTCTGTGTTTCTGCAGAAGCTACAGTCTGAAGAAGGGACAGCTGGAGAGAGACTATGCACAGGTAAGACTGGCTCGACTCTAGTAACTTTAATGAATTGTTGCATCATGGCTTCATTTTATGATATTAACCCTTGTGTTGTCCTCCCGGGTCAAATTGACCCTGTCTGTTTTGACTGTTCCTTCCTTCTTTCCTTCCTTCCTTCCTTCATCCTTCCCTCCTTCCTTCCTTCCTTCCTTCCTTCCTTCCTTCCTTTCCTTCTATCTGTCAATCTTTCCTTCCTTCCTTCCTTCCATTCTCCCTTCCTTCTGTCCTCCTGTCCTTCTGTCCTTCTTTCCCTCCCTCCTTCCTTCCTTCCTTCCTTCCGTCCTTCCTTCCTTCCTCCCTTGCCTCCCTTTTTCCTTTCCTTCTGTCCTTCTTTCCTTCCCTCCTCCCTTCCTTCCTCCCTCCTTCCCTTCCTTCTTCCTCCCTTCCTAACTTCATTCCTTGACTTGAGGACAACAGGTGGGTTAAACTAAACTGCTGTGTCACAATACTCACACTTTGGTGGTGCTGGTTGAAATTATGTACATAAAGATATAAAGGTTTATTTGTTAGGTTTAAGTCTGTCAGCCTTTGTTGGACGGTGACTATAATTTACTGTCCAGAAATTCTCCTGAGCCCATTACTTACAGTAAGAGAGTCATACTGTGGATCCTGTTTCAGGAGTCTATTTCAGGAGTGTTGGGGAGCCCCCGCAAGATTACACAGAAATGTGATTATAATGTATTTCAAACCTCCGAAAGGAAAGTATCAGATGAATATGAGTGCATCAGTGTTGGAGCAGTCCTGAAGCCAGACACAAAGCTTCAGAAGTTGTGCAGTAAGCACTTAATGTAATCAGTAAAACTTTGCTTTTAAGTACATCATCAGCAGATTAAACAGTAGAAGACAGACCAACCCTTTGAGCTCTAATTCTGTTTTCCTTTGTCGTAATGTTTGTTTTAAAGACAGTTTGTATATTATTGTGTAACAGCCCAGTCATACGGCGCTGTGGCTTAGTTGGTTAAAGCGCCTGTCTAGTAAACAGGAGATCCTGGGTTCGAATCCCAGCAGTGCCTTTTCTAACAGGCAAACATGAGCTGCTGTCACCTCTCTGAATAACTTGTCACACCTGCCAACTTGCATGTAGGCTGTGTTGCAGCTCCACTTTCTGATATTAAGCTTAACTGCTACGTAAATGTGGACAGAAAGATGTAAGGGTTCGAGTGTTAGGTTAAGATTTGTCAAACTTTGTGACCTGTGACCACAGATTTTAGCTCCAAAACGTCTTTTAGGAATTATAGCAATTTCAGAGTCATCACATTGTAAATCCTTTTTTTTTTCTACATTCAGGAACATAGGATCAGCTCCAGGAAAATGACATATAATGCTGATATATATTTACATGCATTTAAATGAAATGTATTAACTTTGAATAAAACAAATAAATATGTGAATACCAGTCTAAAAACTATCCAAAAGGTTCAGAAGCTATGGATTACTGCCAGTACATAACATTTACAGTAAAACATAGCTCTGTCCAGCAGCTCATTATTTACATAATAAACCTTATGAGATAAACTAGACTAAAGCCTAAGCTCTAATTCCATTATCCTTTATTTTGTAGTTGCATCCTTAAAGACTATCAGTTTATAGTGCGTACATTCAACACACCGCTTTTCTGAAAATCTGTTTTCAGGTTACCAACCTAAACATTGTCTCCTGCTTAACAACACAGTTAGAGACTCTCCAGGAAGGGACGGCACATGTGTAGTCCTGACATTTCCCTGAGTAACTATCCAGACCTGCTAACCTGTGTGTGTGTGTGTGTGTGTGTGTGTGTGTGTGTGTGTGTGTGTGTGTGTGTGTTGACTTGTAGCTCTGCTTTGGATATTAGACTGCAGTGCAAATGTTAATACTTTAAAGGTGGTTAAAATGATGTACAACACAAATATAGGTGTGTATGTGTTATGTAGAGGTTTGTAACCCTACATTAAAAAAAGGCCAGTAATTACTGTAAGACAATTATCATGTTGTCCCATCAGGCTGAAAGGACTCGTTTGTATTCTGTTTTCAGGGGGAACCTCAGGAGCATAACATTACATGTGGACATATTGCATTTAATTAGTTTTAATTAACATTTTTGTTACTTTGAATACATCAAACAAAGATCTTAGCAGTCTGCTAAAGCCTGACCACAAAGGCTCAGAAATTGTGTATTAATAAGCACTTTATATTTTCACTTTCACTTGGCTGTTCAGTACATTATTTACAGATTTAACTCAAATTGCTTAATCTGTCAAACCAATGTTTAAGGGTTAGTACTCAGAGGAGACCAATGAACTGAATAGCCTAAATTTCCACTTTCCTTAAAAAGCCACATTTTGGTTTAAGCTACATTTTGGTGAAGCAAAATAAAAGCTATGAAATGTCCATATGTAAATGGAGGATATTTGATACTCCAGTTCATCAATTCCTCTTATCCAAAATGTCATTCATTATTTTATGGAACATTTTTTCCAAATAAATGGTGAGATAGATCTAGTGACACACATGGATGATGATTAAGTATCCCATTATATCTGACAACTTAAACTTTTTTAATGCCTTAAATTGTTATAATAATTAGAATCAAACCTTCACTTTAATAGATAACAGTCTGTACTCATGTATCATAATTTATAATTGTTAAAAGCCAGTGTTGGCTGTGTGCTACATCTTCCTCATTCTGTTGATGAAAATGAGAATTAACTCACCTTGTTTAAAGTAGAGCATTTTAAGGGGAAGTGTTTGTGGAGCTGACTTTGGTTAAGTGCTTGCTAAAATAAGACCTGCAGATTTCTGTTTGATATTTTTTTTCGGATAAAGAAACTCACATGTGTGCTTCAGGCCACAGTTGGTTTCACTTCCCATATTCTATTTGGTTATTCGCAGATGTCTCAGTCAGTATTGCTTTCCCCCTCTTTCTTTCAGCCATTCGTTCCTCCTGTTGCTACATAGTTGTGTGTGTTGCAAGTCAGAGGCACCAAAGTTTCTTGCAAGTAAATAAATAAGCCCCATGTATGTTCATCCAGCGATAAAACATGTATCTATTCTGCAGTGTGTCTTCTCGTTGCTTCCAGTAATTCTAGCAAACTACTTAACATGATCTGAGTAATCTGTAGATAGTCCAATAAATAATAATAATAATAATAACTGGATTTCCATGTCAGAGGTCCCACAGGACTTAAGGTAGTAGTAGGGAGGAAAAAGGAAGGAAAGGAGGAAGGGAGGAGGGAGGGAAGGAAGGAAGGGGGAAGGAGGGAGGGAGGGAGGAAGGAAGGACAGAAGGAAGGAAGGGAAGGAGTGAGGGAGGGATGGAAGGAAAGAGAGAAGGAGGGAGGAAGGAAGGAGGGAGGGAGGGAAGGAAGGAAAGAGAGAAGGAGGGAGGGAGGAAAGTAGGAAGGGAGGAGGGAAGGAAAGAAGGACAGAAGGAAGGGAGGAAGGAAAGGAAGGAAGGAGTGAGGGAAGGAAAGAAGAACAGAAGGAAGGAAGGAAAGAAAAAAGGACAGGAGGAAGGGAGGAAAGAAGGAACAGTCAAAACAGACGGGGTCAATTTGACCCGGGAGGACGATATGAAGGTTAACAGCTCACACTATTATAGTATTCATCCAGTATAACCAAGTATTCATCCACTAGATCTTGGATAAATTATAATATACATGTTTCACTATTTTCTGACATTTTAAAGCAAATCCTGTGGTTTCTAAGAGGGGGCGGGAATTACTGCTTCCTTATCATAAAATAGTTTATACCCATGAGACAGCCACTTTGTAGTGTGCTGCAGAATCAAAAAGACATTTCACAGTAGAAGGTTGCATCAACATACTATTTGACACACAGCTCTACTACCTCTACAAACCAAGCAACACAGTCTGCTTTCTATTGTAGCTTTGATGCAGCACAACTTTTACATGCATGTTCACACACACACAAACATCCGGTTAGATCATTGACTGTATGTAAATATAGATGAAGTGTCTCTACTTCTTACAGCTGTGTAAAAATGAAACCGAAATATCTCCTTTCTTGGAACTCCCATCTTGCTTGTGGCTTCACTTTTGGGGAGCTGTCATGTTGCTCATCTTTATACACAGTCAATGGTTCTGAGACACATTGAGAATCAGTCTCAGCTGCAAAATATGTGTGTCGCTTGATGAAAAACTTAACTACTTCTAAACATACTCACTCTATGCAGCCATCCACATAAATGACACTAATTTTGCAGCCCTAATATCCTCCTTGTATGTACACATGAGAGGACGAGATAGAGCGCAGACAGAAAAGGTGCCTTTGTTTACGTGTGTTCATTTGCATGTGGTTTGAATGATTAAGTGTGAGTTTCCTGTGGTCAACCCCTCTGGTTTGAGACACTCATTATCTTCCCCTCTCCCTCGCTCTGTCTCTCTATGCTGTGCTGTTCTTCCTCAGCACTGTCTTGTTCACCTTAGAAATAGAGGTTGCTTAGCAACAACCCCCTACTCAAAAGGACAATGGGTTCCCTCCTAATTGTATGTGGTGTGTGTGTGTATGTGGGAATGTGTGAATATGGTGGTTTATTGTATAACCAGATGATGAAAGGGAAATAGATTTAGTTTCAGTACTCATTAAGCAAATATTTTAAAAAATAGCATTTAATTATGTAATGTCTGTCCTTGCCTCTGTCTATATACTGTAGTGCTCAGTTAGTCGACGACTCATGGAAACCACTCTGCTCACTCATTGGCCCCTTCCTGGCAGCACAGACAGAAATCAAGCCAATCAGCTGGCCCAATAGACAGACAGAAAGTGAGACAAAGAGGAGACACAGAGGGAGGGTGCAAGCTATTAGGGATGGAAAGAGAAGTAGACACAGACGTTCATTAAAAGAACGAGAAAAATCTAGGTGAAATGACCTGAGTCGTCATGTGGAAAGGACAAAAACGAGCAACAAAGAAAGTGAAGATGCTGTCATTTAACCTTTGTCTTTTCACCGTGTCAGAACAGACATTCCCACTGTGAGGAAGTCAGCTGCAATTACCTGCTGTCAATCAAGAGCTCTGTGTTCTCTTTCAACATTTGTGTTGGTATCTCACAATGGGAAACCATCTCCGTGCTGTTTTACACTACAGTAGTCTTGACTGGGACTTCCTCCTCGATAAAAGCCTGATGTAACAGTTTCCATTCAATTTTAAACATCTTCTCGGTCTTAGAAGCAATCTCTCCAATAGCAGGTGTGGCTAATGGCCTGACAACAAAGTTAATAAAGCGAGCTAACTAGTTGGTTGCTGAACTACTGGATCTGCAAAGCTATCTGAGTGTAATGTCAGAAAACAGTAGCTGCTAAGCTGGCCACCATACTAGCTGCTTACCGTTACCAGTGGCTGAGCCTGAACCTTCACTCACCAAGAAAGGTCAAGCCACTGGCCAAGTTCTGCACATGGGGCAACAAAATCGCTGGTGAAGACACCCTTTCTGCATGTGGGTGGTTGACATATAGGCCGGAAAAAGTATTTTTTTTTTAAACTTCATTATTTTTCCTGAAAATTATTTTTTTGTGTTGTTATGACTCATAACTTTCCAAATATATGTGTTCTTTTAGATTTTGTGTCGAAATATGCATTTTTTTTCATCAATTTGCTGCATCAGTGCCTTAAATTGTCACATGGTGTGACGTGAAAACTATTTCATATTAAGTGAAAATGGGTTTTTTTTTTTTTTTATAACTCACTTCATCAAACATTTTAATTATGACTGCTTTGATATTTAACATTTCCTTGTGAAAATGTGCAATATTTCTGTTTATTATTCTACGTAATCATGCAAAGGAGTACATCGCTCCTCAATCTCTCAAGATATTTTAGATTAATTCTCTTAAACCTTGTAACAACTGTAAGAAATTGCTTGAGACTCTTGCTGATACTAATTTCCTTGTGTTCTATTGTTATGTTCATGAATTACCACTAACAAAGCTGTTTTTGGTCACAATTGTGAACGTCACACCAAATGACATGAGTGTCACGCCATATGATAAACTGCACCACACCACAATATGTCAATGCAAAAAGTATTTTATATGTATTTAACACAAACAAAACAATTGAGGAAACAGGTTACACATGAATTTCAAATATAGAATAATAACAACATTCACATAACCTTAATGGTTCAGTATAAACTCCACTTAACATTGTGAATTCAGTAACAGTATTGAAATGACATTGACAATCTGATGAATTGAAAGTGAGTATTATGTTTATGTTAATATTTTTAAAGCATGACAAAAAATTATCAACACACTTACAAAAAACATTAAAAATGTGAAGAAACTGAAAAGTGTGTCAGCATGAATGTTATCATGAATGAACATTGTAAAAATTAGTGTGTGAATGAGTTATAACAGTAGCACCTTTGTAGCTAACAGATTAATGTTCTAAACTGCATTAAGGAGATTCACAGACATTCATAGAATCAGTATTTTAACATAACAGTTAAGATTACAATGTACAATTCATACATTAATATTCCAATGAATCATGACATTTGATATTTGTTTTGTAGTTCACGTGTTTAGAACTAGAAACTGTGAAAAGCTAAAAGTCTTCAGACCATATGAATGGACACTGAAGGGCTTCATTTTTCCTTTTTGTTTCTTCTCTTCATACCTGTTAAAGGAAAATATAGAATGATTAAGATTTTTAAACATTTAATTTCAGGTTCACTATGGTAGTAATAGTAGTCATAATATTACTATGCTGGTTGTGGCCTAGACGTTCAACCTCTGCTATAGCTGTGTCTGTCCTATGTGAACTGGCATGATCTATTTACTTTCTTCTCCTTTCCCTGAGGACTTTCTCTCTCCTTACACGGTCTGCATTCAGTCTTTCCCTGTACTTGCGTGTCCTCTCCTTGCTGGACATATCTGCCTCACTCTGACAAGAAATGCAGGACAAAGATCTTTTAATATGCACAGTATGGCAAACTGTACAATATGGTCGCATGAAATATACAATTGAAAAGTGGATTATTTATCATATAGATAATATTTTTATCTATCAAACCTTTTACATATATAAATATTCATGTAAAATAAAGTGAATGTCATATGGTGTGACAGATGTGTCATATGGTGTGACTTGGAAAACCAGTCACACCATATGACACAGTGTCACACCATATGACATTCTGATCAGTTAAGCTAATTTATTAGCAAACTAAAATCAGCTAGCTGATAATTACCATGTAATTAGCCACATGGCAGCAATGATTTTTAAGAATTAATAAGTAAAATCTGTGAGAAATATTTATTTTTTATGCAAATAATGTCACACCATAAGACACAAAACATCAACCACTACTGGTGATGTCAGATTCATAGCTTTTTAACTAAAAATAAAAAAGCACCACTCACCTCATGAATTTGCAAGTCACTCCAGAGATGTTACTGTAACTTCCTGGTTGGGTGTGGTCCTCTTCATCATTAAGATGTCCAAATTATCGCCCGTTGTAAATATGCATTATAGTGTCACACTATATGACGACCATTTTGCGGACAAAATGTATTTGGTCAGAACTTGTTTTGACATTATGCATAGACATCAACACTTTATGTGGCTATTGATAACACATTATTATTTTATATGCACTGTAGAACTATCAAATATTTATAATTTATTTGGAAATATGCTCTTATTTCTGAGGACACAGATATGCCGGACAGTCACACCATATGACATTTTTGATGTTTGGATCAAAACTCTAGTAAGCTGTGTGATGAAGTAAAACTCTAAGTATAAATCTTAATACACCCACAACACCTTTGGTATTATTGTACTAAATCTTGTCAGAGGAACAACATTTAAATATATATTCTTAAAAAATATAATTTTTTATCAGTATGTGACACACGGACTGTCAGAATTGTGTTATTCGTCAACCACCCATGTGCTGCATGTCTAGCATCTGACTACCTGTGAGCATTGTGCATATCTATCCTTCAAGATTCACTGATGCAGGCTACGGCACCTAGCTAGCCTGTCGGTGGTGGACCTTGTGATGGGCATAGTCAACTCATCTGCCTCAGGAGTTAGTTGAGAGCCCTCAGGGACACACCATCCTCATGGGAGCCAGAGTTCAAGGGCTAAGAAACCCTTTGCTGTCATTGTGACACAAAGAAATCAAGTGTGCTGTTATCAGGGAGTGATGGCTGTTCCCCCAAAAGATGTTTGTTTCTGAGTAAGTTGAAGAGGTCATGTTCCAGGACCTACAAAAGGTGTGCACTAGTTTTGACGGCACTCAAATTTCACAACCATGCAAAGATGAGCAAAGTCAGACTTGCAAAGAGCTCTTTGGAGGCCCAGCTGAGTCACACAAGCACCCACCAGTGCCCAGACTCACACCAGTGTGCTTCCCACTCAGTAAATTCATTAATAAAAAATATTTTCTGGCACGCATCCAGGCCTCAAGCTGAGGGCACAGGCACATTTTATTAATGAAAGTGATGAGAAGAAGAGGGGAACAGGCAGTAGCTGCACAGTCCACAATGCCCGTTCGGTCCAGTATAGGAGGCAAGACTACCTCCAGGTCTACTGGTGAGCCAAGCTCAGCAGTAGTGTCCATGTGTGGCATCAGATGGGTTAATAAAGACTGTAACCAGGGGTTACAGACTCAATTTTACGTGTACTCCACCCTGATTCAACATGATATTGCGGTTGTGGGCTCAGGCAGTTTTTGCAGAAGGAAATCACTTCTCTGTGAAACAAAGGATGGTACTGCTAGAGTCAAAGCATTTTTTTCTAGGTATGTCCTGGTCCCAAAAGGGGCCTGGGTGTACAGATGATATTAGATCAGCATGCTTTGAACAAATACATGAGACAGTTCAAGTTCATTTGTTGACACACACAGCTCTGATATGCTTAGTGCATCCAGGCGACTGGTTTGCATCAACAGACCTAAAAGATGCTAATTTTCACATCTCTATGTTTCCCCTCACAGAAAGTATCCAATTTGCCTTCCAGGGCACAACACACGATTATCTGGTGCTCCTGTTTGATCTTTGATTAAATCCACTGGTGTTTGTAAAATGCATTGAAACTGCTGTTGCGCTTGGCAACATATGGTACATTGACAACTGGTTTCTGGCAGCAAAGCTGCCCCTGCAAATTCAGACATACACCAGACTGCTCACATCACATCTGGTGGCCCTGGATTTCACAGTAAACTGGGGAAAGGGTGTTCTGATTTCAGCTCAAAGCATCACATTAGGCCTGTCTGAAGATTCAGTCGCATTCAAAGCACGTCTGCCAGTGGAAAGGGTGAAAGCCTTTTGGGCTTGTCCAGCACTTTTTTGTAGGGGGGTGATGGTAAAGTTCATAGTGTGCCTCAGGCTGCTGGGGCTGATGGCATCAGCACTGGGTTACATCGCTCAAACTGAACCCGACACACCATAGCCACGGCCGAGTCTTGGTTTCCAAGGTGTGCATCTTTGCTCTGCTCACTGGTAGATGCACAGATATGCACAAATATATTAACATAGATGCCTCTCTAGCCAGCTGGGCAGAATATGAAGGCAGAATAGTAAATGATACATGGAGCTCATAGATGCAGTTAGTTCTTATAAACTGCTTTGAACGCCAGGCTGTCTCAGTGGCACTGAAACATTTATGCCCCTTTCTCAGAGGGCAGCATGTACTGGTCAGAATGGACAAGACTATGGTAGTAGCATATATCAAGAGGCAATGTGGTCTGCTCTCATGTCATTTGCATACATTGGCACACAGACTGATTATGTGGAACAGCTCTGGCCTAATATCACTGAGAGCCACACACTTGTCGGGCTTGTTGAATCTAGGGCCAGATTTACTGTCTAGAGGCCGTCTTCCCTACAATGATTGGGAACTCCATAGCAAGGAAGCTTAAATATGGAAGAATTACAGTTGGTTTTATTGCCTGTCCGGTCAGAGCACTTCACTGAGGTTGGATGCTTTAGCATATGCGTGACTGCGTGTCCTCCCATACACCTTTCCCCAGTTAGAGCTATTCACTCCTGTTGTCAGGTTGTGATCACTGGCTAGTGGAGATATTTCAGCTGCTGTGGAGCCAGCCATGGCCTTTTCCCCTCTGCAGGGATCTGGTGTAGCAGATGTGTATGTTCTATCCTCATCTGGAGTGCATGGCTTTATGGGCCTGGCCTGTGAAAGTGCCAGAGCCTCCTCTACACATTGTGCTTATGATGGCAAATGGCGTGTGTTTGAGGACTGTGTGTAAATGCGGGGTTGATGGCTTTCCAGAGCTGTAACTGTTATTTAGACATTTCTGCAAAAGCAACTAGAGCTAAGGACTTGGCTTTTTCCACTATCAAAGTAAATTTAGCCACTATATTGGTGTGTAACATATGCTTTGGGGTCAAAACAGCAGGTTTATCAATGGTGCTTTATGTGGTGTCGCACCCACTTTTGGAGCTATTGCAACAGGTAGATCTTAAGATGCTGTCCTTTGAAACAGCTTTAATACTCACACCGGCCTCTGCAAAACGTGCAAGTCAGTAAACCCATCATGTATGCAGGTTTTAATGGGGGTTTTACTAAAACCTAATCTTGTGTTTGTGCCCAAGGTATTTAATCCAGCATTATCATACCGCCCTATTGAGCTGTCGGCTTTTCCTCCTCTTCGTATTTCCACGCAGGAGCATGAACAGCTTAATGCGCTCTGCCCAGTGCGAGCATGATACACCTGTTAATAAGACAGTAAAGACAGGAAATCGGAGCAGCTGTTTGTCATGGGTTGCATTACATTTGGGATAACCTCCTATGAGCAGTGGGAGCTATTGCCACGGCCTATGACAGCAAGGGGTTGCAACCCCCTGTTGGTCTACATGCTCATCAAGGTTTATGCAGCTGCAATCTGGGCAACACCTCACACTTCCACCATGTTCTACAAATTAGATTGGAGTTAGACTGAAGGGAGAACGTTATGTCGGGCTTTTATGGCAGGAGGAAGTCTCCTTCTTTTTGTGAACAGATGCCATGTCATCTGCCAGTCAAGACTACTGTAGTGTAAACTAGCTTCAGAGGGACAGTGCAGTGAGTTTATATATATTTAAATATTTTTATTAGATTTTAGCAGTATTACAAACAAACACACATGAAACAGCACAGTCAGGAGCAGATGTCCCACACATGCAGGCACACATACATCCGAACAGGTTGTGCTCACACGGGGTATGGAGGGGAGGGAGGGGGTAAAAGAAAAAATAAATAAGTAAAATAAATAGATAAGTAAATAAATAGTAATAGAATAAAATTAAAATAAATATAGATATAAAAATTAAATAGAAATATAAAAATAAAAAAAAATAAAATAAATAAAAATAAAGATAAACAGACGGCAAACAAAAGAAAGAATATGAGATTTAGAGGTCAGGATCAGCTGTACGTGCCAGGGGAAATTCATGTTCGAAATAATATAAAAATGGTTGCCAAACCTTACAGAATTTACGAGAGGAGCCTCGAATGGTATATTTGAGGTGTTTAAGTTTGAGGTGGGACAGTGCAGTGAGTTTGAAAGTGAGGTACGTCACTCATGTTTTCAGAGAACCTTGGTTGATTTCTTAACTTAAAGTTTTCTGTGTGTGTTAGAGTGAGCCATTTGTCCTTTCTTTCACTCCCACAATCAACATTACTGGCATAGTTTTAGGCTAGGGTCACACTTCACTGTACTGCCCAAAAAGGCCAGTCTGCTGTGGTTGTCACTATGTGTCTGCGGCCTTCTGCGCACTCACAGAGCACCGCTATATCAGCCTCACCGTCTGGCTGCTCTGTCACGGTCTGTAACTTCTCCAAATGTATTGAATTCTTATGTTCAGTTTATATGTCAGACTGGCAATAGTGCCTCTCCTCTCTCTGCCTTCACTTTCTTTATGCACACTCATATTGACAAGGTTAATATATTGGTAAGAAATCTGAAGAAAGTGATGTTTTCTATTTCTTCTCTCACATACACACAACCATCATCACACATAATGACTTTTTACAACTCATCATTGCTGTCTGTTGCAGTCCTTCAAAAAAAACAACCACAAAGACAAACAAACAACAAAAACAGCTCAATTGTGTTGTCTCTCTCTCACTCAATTGCTAATCTTTCCTTCAACCTCCTCACACTTGCCTCACCCTGCAGATGTCAAAGTCAAAAGACATCCTAACCCAACACACGCATAAACAAGGCAGAGAGCTTCGGGGCAAGAGAAGTGCACACAGGAAGAGACTAGGGAGAAAATCAACTATATTGATTTAGGAGGAAGTTGAGAAAGTAAGGAGGTTGAAAAGGCAGACACACAAAGGCAGGAAAGAAATCCAAGAGAGACAGGCAGAATGTGAGTGAAAGTGGCCGAGCAAGCTACAGGAGAAAATAAGCAAGTGGAAGAGTAAATAAAGGGCTAGAGTATCAAGGTGACTGCAGAGGTATTTGGCGGAGAGGCAGTTGAGAGAACAGCGACAAATTAATAGAAAGAGCAAAGATGTGATGGGATGAATGAAACCAAGAAACGGGCACTAATACGCTGCTGTCACTGATAGCGTTTTTCTGTTGGCATTTTTGGTCACACTGAGTTAAACCATACTGTGCTGATTTGCATTTCCATAACCGATTGAAACACTCCGAGTTGCGCTGAGCTGAGCCTACGATTGACCATCTCAAAGCGGCCTGACCTGCAACCTGCCAACCAAACGGGTTCCAAGTGACGTCTTGCCAACCGAACTCCCCTCTCTCTCCATTCTTAGTGTGTCTTGTGAGATTCAACTCACGTCTGTGCTGGAGACTAGAGGGAAACACATTTTTTTAAAAGTGTCTGTGTGTTCAGATCCCAGTTTCTTTTGTAGTTTCTTACTCAGAGGTCTTCAAAGTGAGAGGCGGACCTCCCCAGGGGGGCTCCACACAGAAGGGGGAGGCTCAGTGTACAGAAGTGAAGAACTGTTGCATTAGTTATTACTAAAGTTATCAAAATGGAGATCACATAGAATAGCATCAATATGTGTGATTTAGTTAAAGAGAAAGTTCAGAGAGACAGTAATTTAGGGAATAGGACCGTTTTGCCCACTTTCTCAGAATCAGAAACTAATAAATGCATTCAGACGGACCTTTTAATGTATTTGATGTAGTCTGAAGTATGTTAAGCAGCTATATCAGCAGGCAAGTAAACTAAGAGGTGGAGGGGAGGGACTTTTTCCAAGGTTTGCCTGAGGGAAGGCTCACAGCTCCAGACTTTGAAAACCCCGACTCTATAACTTAAAGTTTACTTTCCCTCCAGTGTTTCTGTCTGTCTGTACTTTCACATATCTGCTTTATTTTACCGTTCCGTGATTGGTTTCAGCAGTATCGGAGCTGTGTTAAGTTACTGCTGATGAAAACATTTCCTGCTGCTGCTGCTTCATATTAAAAGCTTTCCACTGACAAACTAACGGAAGGCTTTTATCATGAAGAATTTATGGGAAATGAAATGTGCTTATCCACCTTTTTCACAGCTGCGACTTTGACCACTATTCACAGTTATGATGTATACAGCCTGCTGCTTTTCAACTCAAGAGAAGTGCGCTATCAGTTAAAGACACCTTCAATTTTGGTAGCCCTGTTGTATTGCAGATGCAAATCCCTGCTGTGCTGGGCTGATGTGCCGAGTCAAACCGAGTCAAGCCAAGCCGGCACATGTGAATGGAAAACTCACATAATAAATAAGGATTCAATATAGGCCATTCTGTCTCTCCTCTTTGGTGCAGTTGACTCTGAGTTTAAGTTAAGTTTGATATAAAGTAAACATCAGTTGTTGTTGTTTGGACTGTAAGATACATTTTGGGTGTGGAAGTTAAAATAAAATAACATAATAATAGTGCTTTTCTTGGATTTTTTTCTGTACTTCAGAAAATGTCAGATTGCAGCTCTGAACAAACAAATTAACACACTGATTATTTCACAACTATGAAACTAATTACACATCACTATGCTTCAAATTACACAATATTCAACACTTTTTCTCAGCCTCATTTCTTCTTCTTATACTTTTGTCTCTGTATATCAAACCCACCCCCCTCCCACCCCTCCCACCCCTCACTCCTTCACTCTCTCACACAAACACACATACGTTGGTCTCCTTAGGATATCCTGCTGTCTGAGTACCCCGTTTGCCACTCTAATCACAAAAACAGGATATGTGTGTGTGTGTATGTGTGTGTGTGTGTGTGTGTGTGTGTGTGTGTGTGTGTGTGTGTGTGTGTGTGTGTTTCACTGTACGTGTGTGTATTAAAAAGGAGTAGTTCCACCTTACCAGGACCACACAGGAAGGGTAAAAGGGGTTGCCATAGCAACATGCTGTTCAGGTGGTTTGTGGGGCGATGACAGCATCGAAAGGAGGATGGAGGGATGGAGGGCGTCCAGGCAAAAGTAAAAGGTGCAGAGAAGATGGAGAGAGCGGCTGTGCTTAACTGGAAACTGATATTCAAATAATAATCAGAATAAAAAATGCCTCATATAACCACTTCAGTCAGGAGAGACTGGCCTGATCTGGACTGATAGGAAAGTGTAAACCTTTGATAATCTGTTCAACGGTAAGATATTAATGCTCATATAAATATAGGGGTTAGCCTAACTTGACCAGTCTCACTTAAGGTAAACTGACCTTTTAAGGTGGACCAACTATTCTCATTTTAATGTCAATCTCAGAAGATTGGAGAAATGTCTGCTGCCACCTCAGCCGCCACCTCCCACCTCCCGCCACCTCCCACCTCCCACCCCCCGCCACCTCCAAAGCAGTCATCCGAGGGTAAACACTGCTTTTTGTGCATGTCACACAGCTGTTCCGATTAAATGCGTTGACACATGTAAATACCAGAACGTATTAGATCACATCCCATCAACAGTTAACACGAAATCTTCAATCAGAATGAAAAAAAACAAAACAACTGTGCATGCAATTGCAGTTAGTGAGAGGAGAGATAAAAAAGGATGAAAAGGATGAAACATGAAGAGGAGAAGGGAAAACAGACTAAAGAAAGAAAGAGGGAGAAGAGAGATAGAGTGAATATGAAAAACAAAGGGAGCAGGATGGAGACAGTGAATGAGCATCAGAAATCCTCCCATCTGCACCTCGGTCAAGCCGTCACTTATCAGTCCCACAGTCCTCCTCTTACCATTCAGTCATTGCCAAGTCTAACTGTCATTGCTCTCACTCAGATAACAGATCTGACACTATGGACTCATCTGTGGGGGGGGGGGGGGGGGTTTAGGTTGTTTGTTGGTTTAAAAGACGGTTTGGAGCCATTGAAGGTGGTCGATGTCACGTCTAACAGGGTCACCATCTGGAGGCAGCATCACTCCCGGTACTGTGATGTGATGACTTGTGAAGATGCTGCGATCCGTGCCAACAAATCACAACACTCAGCTGGTGACTCATACTGTCCACTAGGGGACACTAATGAGGGGTCCAGTCCCAGATGTCCAGCTGGATCAAATCCAACTTATCTGGTGTTACTGTGCTGTTACATAAATGTGTCACTATCTATCTCGTTTTGTATTTTTTTACTGAGAGTATTGTAGGGTTTTGAGGTTTTATGTGCTAGGGATTTAAGTCAGACAGGAGAGGTAAATTATTCGAGGGGATTTGTGGTGTGGAAGTCAAACTGTCAAATCAGTCTTGCCATCAGCCTGCCAGCTCACAGTTAGCGGTTGCTTCAGCTGTCAAGTCACTGACCTTACTTAACCCCCTCCCTCCCCCCGGCTAGAGACACAAACATATATATTTTACTTACAATCACACATACACACAAATGATGCAAGTTTATACAGCAGGAAAGCAATTAAATCCAAGGCAATTGCAGTTACACACACACACACACACACACACACACACTCTTTTCCTCTTCTTTAACAAACATGCACACACACACAGTCTCACGGTCTTTCATCCACACCCACATCACCCTTCCCTAGAGAGCGTATGAGAGAGAGAAATGAACTATTCTTGAAGCAAACGTGTTTCCTTGTGCGTTGGACAGTGGCGTTTACGTGCCAGGGGTTTTCCGTAAGCGTGTATGTGTGTTTGAATTTACTGGATCTTGTATTTTTCTGGCACTTAACTTCCCGCTAAAGTTAAAATCAGTTTAAGGCTGGCCCTGGCCGACCAGCTACTTCCGTCCTTTTCTTCTAAAATGTGCTTTAAATCGCTTCAGGGCAACTATGGCACCGTGTGACTCTGAAGTAACAGCGACCTTTGCACTCAGTTTAATCTACTACAAAATATTTACTCCTTTGAATACCGATTTACACAAACAGGAAAACTGCAGAGGTAGTAGGGAGTGGTTCTGAGATTTCCACTCCTTTGTAGAAAAAACAGGACTCACTCCTTCCTCTGGAGGATTTAGCTGGTTGGTGCCAGGGGTCAGTGGGGCACCGTCTCCCACAGGACACGGACCTGTGTTTCAGCTGGAGGGAACTAAATTTAAGGTCCAGGGACTAAAAGAACAAACTGCTTGATGTTTTTGATGGCCTCATTCACCATCTGTGAAAGGTAAAAAAGAGCAGGCTGTGAAAGATATAGAAGGTGATTTATTGAAATATTTATAACGAGTGAAAAATAAAGACAACCCTACAGCTTGGTGACAGAGAGAGGGAGAGTGGAGAGAGGATGGGGATATGGGAAAATACATTTGAAATATCAGCCTGTGAGATTTGTAGGCATTAGAGCTGGAGAATGAAGGACGGAAAGAGGCGAGAGCTATTGATTGGGCGACAGAGGAGGGTCTATGCAGCTCTATTTGGGAGAGATAGAAGATTTGAAGCATGTGGCTTGCTTGAATGTGTGTCCCTAAGCTCTTTGTGTCCTGATTGGGCCTTTACAATTATTGTTCTAGTTTGTTAACAACTATTTTATTAATAAGAATTTACTCTCCCACTCACCCACACGTATATATATACTTTACATTCACACGAATACACAGCGACACAAGGGAAGAGTGTCTACGAGTTGCTGCTACTGACACAGTGACCCAGTCCAAGAAGATGTAGGTTATCCTTTTCTTGCAGCCCTCGCGTTTCTGCTCGTACTCTCAGGAGCTGACTGGGGATTCACGGTTGCTGACGATGAGGAGATTCATTTAATAGTAGTATTCCTGGCTGAGTGCAAAAGTCAAGATTTTGGCTCTATAAAATGAAAACAGCACAAGTGTACAGTTGTTGGAAGTGTGTTATTGTCTAGTCTAGTCTACTAATAAAGACATCTCTAAAAACGTCTTTATACAGTCTTGCAATGTAAAATATTTCAACCTATGGCCATGGTATCTGTTAAAATCATATTAAATTACTGGTCATGTCTACATGTCTACATGATGGAGTATATGACTGCCCAATTACAGCTAAAAGTACCTGTTTTTACAAGAAGGT
Organism: Scomber japonicus; assembly: GCF_027409825.1. Lineage (NCBI taxonomy): Eukaryota > Metazoa > Chordata > Actinopteri > Scombriformes > Scombridae > Scomber > Scomber japonicus. Next base: position 30,742,632 of record NC_070583.1, on the reverse strand, counting down.
GGACCCCAGTTACTGACTATCTGGCTTAAGACTGTTATACACTTATACTCTATTCATTTACTATCATTATTGTTTTTATATTATCTAAAATATACCTTTTTTTGGAGTACAGAACTAGATAAGATACGTGCTATACCCTTTACAGTGCTATCTCTGTGTGACAGATGAGACCCAATCTCAAGATGTTTTCTTTCTTCTTTTTTTGTATTCCTTTGTGATATTAATTGCCTGTTAATGTGCATTTAAGGCAATAAAGTAAAAAAAAATAAAAAATACTGGTCATCTTTTGTTCTAAGTCAGTGAATAAGATGCATTAAACTGAAAATGTAAATACATTCTGAGTTACTAGTTAATTTACTGTTAAACTAAACTAAAATTGATTGAAATTACAATGAACAAACTTGAATAGAAGTTATTTAAACACAGCATCATTTTTTCCATCTAAACAGTAAGGGTCATAATATGAACACAGTAATGTACTCGGAGGTATTTGACCCGATGGAGCTCCATGCTGTCTTATTCTTGCTTCCACCTTGCCCATTATTTTCTGACATAATAAAGTCAGTATTCAGTAAATAAAACATTCTTTTGATGTGTTGTAAGTAGACATGATCTCACTTACTTAAAAAATTGGACACAGCACAAGTAAACTGTGCAAAATCCAGCTCCACAAACTTCAGTATTGTTCATGCTAATAGGGTGTTTTGTTTTTTAAGATGAAGAGATATCTTTTCCAGTGATTTGTCAGCTTTTCATTTGAAAATAGGAGTTACTCTAATCATTCTTGTATTTGTTTTTGTGTTTTCAGGCACTGCAGAAGTTAGCCAGTCAGTATTTAAAGAGGGACTGGCCTGGAATCAACCCCGATGACCAGAGAACAGACTACAGGTAGGTTCATGTGTGTTTGAGTCTGTTTGACTGAAACATACAGACATATTTTCCATAATAAGTTAGAAGCTAGTTTTGGCCACTATTTCAGCCTTTCTGAATAGCGTGCACATAAAATCAGCTGCACAAATAAAATCAGAATCCAGAATTTGTTTTAAAAAATTCGATGGTTTACAGCACTGAAATATGAAACTCCTGTTGTGACAAAAATCCTGTAATGATGAAATAAACTTGTTTGTTGGTTCTAGTAAATACAGAAACATCTTAACACAAACTGATGCCTCCTCCTGCTCTCATATAGTCATGTGTTTCTCAGTCTCTCCGTAGCTTCCACACAGCGGTGTAGGGAATGTAAAAACGTTGCCATTTTGCAGAGGTTCATGAATTTCAAACTTACTGCTCATGGGGAGAAGGTTGCATTACAGAATAGTAATACTGCAGTGCCATTGTGCTTTTTGTCTCTAATTAGGAATGTGTATGCAGTGTGGAGGTCTTACTTAGAAGGTACAGTGCAGGTGAGCCAGTCCAGGCTCAATGTGTGTGACAACTACAAGAGTCAGGTTTCAGAGCCTGCTAAGACTGTTAGACTCTACAAGGAACAGCAACTCAAAAAGGTGAGTGGAGACGTGGACAGTAGGAGTTAGTCATATTTTCCTCAAGCAATCTTTGTTCTCTATCCCTCCCTGCAACATCGTTCCATTCACTCACATTTGAATTAACGTGACTGACCTTGGTCTTCCTATTTTCCCTTTTTTTCCCTTCACAGACCATAGATCAGTTGAGTGGCATCCAGGCAGAGCTGCAGGAGTCGGTGAAGGAGTTGGCCAAAGCCAAGAAGAAATACTACGACTCTGAGCAGGTTGCCCACGCTGTACGAGAGAAGGCTGATATAGAGGCCAAGTAAGTTCACCACGGCAACGAGTACGTGTGTGTTTGCAGGGATGTACGTATGACTAAACAGATGGTCTCCATTGTCAAAAAGAATAACATCATGAAAAGAAAGTTGGTTAATTGCACAGAGAGAGCCTTTGTATGTGTGTGAGAGAGAGATAGAGAGAGAGAGAGATAGAGTGGGAGGCAGAAACATTATCAGTAAGGCTAAAAGAAGCAATCAATTACATACAGTTTGTGTATTGTGTGTACATTCAAACAAAAGTTAACACAGACCAAAATGAGAGACCAAAATTTAAAAAAATAGTAAAATTGGCTAGTGCAGTTGTGTTGAGTATTTAAACCAACATTAAACCAATAAAGTAAACTGAAATCAAGTATGTAGATATTTAAAATTCAAATATTTCCCCTTAGATAACATTTCAACATGCTTTCTGTGTGGCTTTTGAGGCAGACCAATATTCATCAGGTTTGCTTTTCATAAAATGGTAAGCACTCTTATACAATAAACCATTGACTCGTAGAGAGCTGGAGAACTCAACTTTTTAAACTTTCCAATACCACAATTAGATCCAGTGCTGATGAGTGATGTTTTTACCTCCTAGCTCTTGGTATCAGTAGCTAGTACAAATTTTCCCTTCATTGAATTTTCAGTTCCGGTTAGCGCCCACATCGATCGGCCAGTCGAATCTTTTCTGTTCTTCATCACTCAGTAGAAAGCAAAAGGAATTGCTGCATTGCTGCTGCTGCGCCATTATGTGAATGTGTGTGTGTGTGTGTGTGTGTGTGTGTGTGTGTGTGTTTCAGTGGAGAAAAATGGTGAGACATTAGTTATAGTCGTTTGCAAGGAACACACAGGAAGAAATAGTTGTGAATGCAGATACACAACACACACTTTACACCTTTAACACCTCTTGGCACATTTAACACGGTAACATCAGCAGAGACACACAGGCAAGCAATATCCACACACACTTGTAGTGCATACATGTGGGCTGCATTGGTGCACATAAACACAGCTGAACAACAAAAAGGCGGACCACACATCACTTTTTCAGACAGCGCTTTCTGATGTCACCATCAATAAATCCCGATGGCTGGTTCAGGCTGAGATTTATCACCATTAGGCTCCAGCCTGTTCAGGATCAATTTATGATGCCTGCTCTTAATCTGAGGTTAGAGATCAGAGTTATTATGAAATGGGATCCTTGTCTTCTTTATATCTTAATTCATTGTCAATACACACTTAACTCTAAATGAATGTACAATTATAGTCAAAAGAGTTGCCAGAAACATAGAATATTCACTTTTGTTGAAATGTGCAAGCAGAGATTACTTTTTAATTATTAATTGAATTAAATAGTTTTGATACCAGTGGCAATTACACAACAGTTTTAGATGTTGAAGATTATTCATCAAGATAAATTTAATTTAATTGTTTTATGTTCCTGTGTTGTTTTATCTATTTATGTATAGCACTTTGTTTCAGCTGTGGTTGTTTTAAAGTGCTGTATAAATAAAGTTGAAGTTGAAGATTAATTTCCTTGTTTGCTCTGTTTTGTGTTTTGTTCTTCAGGTCTAAATTGGGTCTATTCCAGTCAAGAATTAGTTTACAGAAAGCAAGTGTAAAGGTAAGAGGACCCCTTCACACATATATGCACACATAAACAACAACACAGCCGCTCCCTCTTAAGGCACAGTATTAAAGCAGACTCCATTAAATCATGACACCAAAAAAAAAAAAAAAAAAAAAAAAAATGTGTTGTTGTATCATGTTGAATCTTTAATGAGCCAAAAACTCAAGAAAGGAACTAATTCATTCCACTTTGAAAACCTTAAGGCTCCAGTCTGTTATTGTAATGCCTTATTGTAATGTTGTCTCTTTTTCTTTTCAGTTGAAAGCGAAGAGAAGTGACTGTAACTCCAAGGCAACACAAGCCAGGAACGACTACTTGCTAACACTAGCTGCTGCCAACGCTCACCACGACCGCTACTACCATACAGATCTACTGCACTGCATACAGGTATTTATATAAAGAACTGCAAAGGGGTTTGAGAGAATCCACCTAAAATCCAGACTCCATAAGTCCTTTCTATGAACTTGCATATTTTAGTACAAGAGTAAATTTGTACTAAATAGAAACCAGGCCCTGAAACAGTAGTTTAATGCCACAGGGACTTTTTTTTTTTTTTCACTTCACGTTCTAGTTTAAGAGTCTCACGCCCCTGATAATACCCAGAGGGATTTTCCAGGAATGGAGACTACATCTTTAGGGTTCTAAAAATTCAAAGTGGGGGAACTACTTTGAATTAAAGCTCAATTTAGGATAAAATGTCTTCCTTTTGTGAGGGCACAAAGTCAGACTCCTTTTCAGTATCAGTGAAGTCGTATGAGGAGAAAAAAAAATCATGCATAAAAAGATGATGATTTCACAGTTTAGAGTCTTCAAAGAACCATAGAGTACTCTGGATTTATGATTTGCGAAGGCGGTTATTTGAAAAAAAAAATTCTGCGAAATGAGCCATCTTGATGTGTGCTGCTCTCACCAAATCATCAGTAGGCATGAAATTATAAATTGTTGACTGAATTGCACCAATAGTAAAAAAGGAATAATCAAAAAGCCGTAGGGAAAGTTTATAATTTTTAACATGGATAGGAAATTGGAAAGGCTGCATGCGTTTTTCAACTTTGGTTTGAAATAAGCAATGAATCAGATGCTATTTTGGGTTTCATAATCACATGTGACACTTATATGATGTACAGCTGTGCATCACTGAGAACTGTCTAAGCTTCATATGGAGGGAAGGTGCTGGGAAAGTACAGAGATTTATCTGTGATTCATCATCCAATGCCTTTGTGTTTTGTCAATATGGTTGTGGGATGTAGACAGAGCCGCATCTAACTTTTTTTTTTAATATGTTGATTTTTTTCTTGATTTATCTATTACGCTATGTCTATAAAACTGTGGAAAATACAGGTTAGAAATACTTAGAGGCGATAGTGATGTCTTCAGATGTCTTGTTTAGTCTGATCAGCAGTCCAAGATCCAAATAAATTCACTTTACTATCTTGTATGATGTATAAATCAGGGCGGCTGTGGCTCAGGAGGTAGAGCGGTCGTCCTCCAATTGGAAGTTCGATTCCCGGCTCCTCCAGTCCTCATGTTGATGTGTCCTTGGGCAAGACACTTAACCCCAAATTGTTCCTGTTGCTGTATGAATGAATGGTTGAACTCCCCCTGATAGCTACCTGCGTGGTCGCTCCTGCCATCAGTGTATGAATGGGTGAATGACATGTAATGTAAAGCACTTTGAGTGGTCGTAAAGACTAGGAAGGCGCTATATAAGTACAGTCATTTACCATAGTCCATTTAAATCATCACATTTAAGAAGCTGCAACCAGGTCCAGATGTGGGTTTTGCAGCTGTATTAAGCTATTCTATTGTAAGTCATCTTAGCTTATGTCTCCATCACTGTAAGTAATCATGTTTACTTGGTTACTTGAAGTTTAAGTTGTGTCACAGAAGTTAATCTGTTATCACCCCCCCCACCCCCACCCCCCATTACTTTTCTTACCTGATAGCTATGCTGCTGTTTGTTTGTAGTAACACAAAGGTCCATCTGGTACTACACGACCTTTCTGGTTCATGCACAGAATCAAAACAGCAGCGAGAACTTCAGCTAAAACATCTCTCCTCTACTCTCCAGTGTAGTTTACAAGATGAGAAAAATCCAGTTCTGCTGATCATTTAAGCTCGCTGTGATTTGACTTTCACTGAACAACGATAATCCAGTTAAACCGCAACAATTGTGATACGGGGAACATTATCTTAATCTGGTAATAATGTAATTATTAGGCATGCACACAGACAGACAGACACAACACACACACACACACACACACACACACACACACACACACACACACACACACACACACACACACACACACACACACACAGACAGACACACCTCAGCTGCTGTGTATTTAATGACTTAAAACAGCTCAGTCAGGATGATGTCATCCTTTTAATTACATGTTTAAAAGCATGTTTTTCGGACACACACACGTCTACATGCAGACAGACGCCACATGTGGAGTGCTTGCTTTAAGATGGCAGACATCAGCCTCAGGATTGACTCTGATTAGGCAGTTTATACACACACACACACACACACACACACATACACGCAGGGTGACTTTGCATCTATAATGTTTCTTTCGTTTGTCCGTCCACAAGTGAAGTTGAATATATTCAGATAGAACATTTTTTAATTGAGCAAAATATTTCTGTCCTCTTTTTCCCCTTAGTATAATTTCTTCCCTTCGCTATTTTCAGCTTTCCTTTCCCTCTATGTTTCTGTCTCTCCTTTCTGTTTCCCCTTCTCCCTCTCTCTCTCTCTCTCGCATACTCTGCCTAAGGCGTTCATGAGCATCTATACTATGAGGCCATTCTGAATAATACATCCTTAGCTCCTTGTGACAGAAGGACAAGACTGCAGGGAAATATGCACATACACAAATACATGCATGCAAACACACAAGGGGAATAAAGGACAGTGCTAGAGGAGACCAATCTGCTCATCCTTTTCTGTCTCCTTGCTCTGCAGGTTCACTCGTAGTGTTTACAGGTCTTGGAAAGTCAGCGATAACAACACTCCCAAAAGAGGAAGCAAAAACCTCATCACTAGAATGAACCAGTTCACAGCCGGGGACATGTTATGTTAAATGGAGAGACACGGTCTAGAAAGCAGCATTAATGGAAGCTAAATAATAATTGCATAACCATATATACAAAATACAGGTAGTGGAAATGTATCAACTCCATTTAGCTAGATTTTTCTGAGAGACTTTTAAATTTCTACCCCAAATGTTGAACTTTATAGAAGAATTGAATATGAAAAGACTCGACTGAATGACTGAAAGATAATACATTTTTTATGGAGATGAGGGATGAGCAGACTTTTAGTTTCGATCTGAAGTTCACTTCATAAATACTGACTGAAGCTGCAGGAATAACATAGATCTTACACTGAGTGCTACTGTCCTTGTCAATGCGACAGCTGTAGTGAAAGGGCAGTGGGAGAACAGACTGCTCCACATCTCCCTCTGCTGTTGGCAGCCGATGCCATTATTACTGTCCGTCTTTGAAATCCCCTGCTAGACACACACACACACACACACACACACACGCACATACACACACACACTTAAACGCACACCTATGCTCCCCTGTCTGGTACACTGTGCTGTTCCTTATTGTTCAGGCTGATGCAGTCATTCAACCCAAAACACACGTGCAAAAAATACACACCCACTGACTATGATATGGGGCTTTTTGTGGAAGCTGACTCACTCCGTTTCAACACTACCGTAAATGGATTAAAGAAAGAAGGGGAGGAAGAGAGAAGAAGAAAGGGGGAGGAGGAAATGAGAAGAATGATAAGGGAACATTTAGAAAGAAGTCAGCCAACAACCCACCCATAATGACATAATTTCCTTGTCAATATCCCATTGTTTTATATTTGTGTGTGTGTGTGCGTGTGTGTGTGTGTGTGTGTGTGTGTGTGTGTGTGTGAGTGATTGTGCACATTTATGGGGTTTATGCACATATGAAATTGCATGTTTTTGTGTGTCAGTGTAAGAAAAAGACTGTAGGTGTTTGTAGATTTGGTCTACAGTAAAACATCCCCTGGCCAGCCCAGAGTGAATGCAGATTCCTGAGAGTGTGAGCTTTTATAAAGTACTTTGGCCAGAAGAGAGTATGCACGTCTGAGTATTTTGGAGTGTGTGTGTGTGTGTGTGTGTGTGTGTGTGTGTGTGTGTGTCTGCGGTCTCTGTGTTTTGTTGAATTGGAATCTGAACCCCTTCACCTTTCCCTGCAGCTGTGAGAACGCTATCCAGAGAACACTTTACACACACACACACACACACACACACACACACACACACACACACACACACACACACACACAAACACATATTGTTCTGTCTCTCTCTCTTTCTTCCACTCACCCACTAATACCTTTTAGACCCTTTAAAATCCACACTCTTCCTCTCTTGCCTCCTCTCCTCCTTCTCCTCCTCCTCTCCAATAGCTTCTCTTTCTCTTATTCTATCACTCTCTCTCTCTTTCCTCTCTGTCTGATCTGTTTGGCAGTGTGGCCTACAGCTTGGCAGTGCCACCCCGTAGCTCCTCATTGAAAGGCTGTTCATTTGGACTACACACTTCATTAAAATGTCTTCATATCAGAGCATCTCAACCTCTCATGATAACATCTGTCAAGTGAGAACATCTGCTCGGTTTCTTGTCCTTTAACTCTTGCCTTTAACAATGTCTCTGTTTCTTTCTGCATTCATTTCTTCCTTTTAAGTCGTGAAAATGTGTGCTCGGGGGGGGGGGGGGGGGGGGGGGGGGTGACGTGATTGTGTTTGTGTGTAACAATATAGTGATTGCTACTTACAGATATTTAAACTTCATTATAATTATGTATCATTTAAATAAATATCTAATTTCCATTGATTTGGTATTTTTGAATGGATAACAAGAATGTGGTACTCAAATTCCCTTGTGCCTTTAAACATAAAGCACTAGCAATATAAAGTGTTTTCAATCACTCTGATTGATTGATTGATTTATTGATTGATTGATTGAATTACATGATATCACAAAACACTATGGACCAGTAAGAATGATAACTAGGTAAGCTGTTCTGCCTTAAAGGTCAAGTCAGACTGGATTTCAGCTACCTAAATTTAAGGACTCCCTAAAAACCTGGTATATCGCTGGGGGGCGGTGCCTCCTGCAGAGTACACGCCAGAGTGTTGTGTGCCTGATGCTCTCCCTCTCTCTCTCTCTCTCTCTCTCTCACTCTCTCTCTCTCTCTCTCTCTCTCTCTCTCTCTCTCTCTCTCTCTTCCCGCTCTGTATCCTCTTCCTCTGTATCCTTCCACCACATCCTCTCTAGTATCTTAAGATATGGAGCCTGTGTATATTTAAGAGGGGGAGAATCTTATGAGTGCTTGGTGCATTTCAAGTGGCATGTTGGTGGTGTGTTTACAGGGTAGGAAAGACTCTCATGATGGCCCTCTAATGTCCAGAGAGTAAAAGACATTACATTGCTCATTCCTGACTCAACATGTACCTTCATATCTTGAAATGGGAAGCAGAACTGATGCTCTACAGTGCAGGACCACATTTCTTGGCTGGTTTTGTAGGAAGACTGGTACAGTAACCGTTGATTTTCAGATAAAAATGGCATATGGATATGGCTCTGACTGGTCATAAATTAGATAGGAAGTAGACCTGGTCTCCCCATAAGGTCTGCGCAGGTCATGCACCTACAGATCTGTCAACATGTATTGCATTTGCTTCAAGACTCTTTTCAATACAACAGAAGTTATTCCCACTCCTACCATCCCCTGGATTTGACTTTAGGGTGGATATGTCTTGAATAGCAACATCCTGAGTCAATGGTGTGGTTTTGGTTTGCTTCCACTGGTGGAATTTTGACATGGATAAATGTTGAGGTCGGTGGGTTTGTTTGGGCCAATTGTTGCTTTAGCGTTTTCATGGAATCTTCTTTTCAGGCTCTGAAGGCATCTTCTTTGGCACTTCATGTGTCATACCTAAAACTATTTGAAAAACAAAAGTTTTACAAAACATCCACACCATACCATGCTTACTCTTACTGTGCTTTTGGAAGGATAAAGTTCTGTACACAAGTGGAAAGATAAGCCTATTACACACAAGTAACAACAAGGCCTCTCAGTTATATGGAATCAGGCCTAAAATAAAGCTAATAACTCACTTCTTCAAATGCTGAATAAACTTTTTTTCTGGACATCCAACTTCTTCCTTTTCTGGACACCTCTTTTTGTTCCAGACAATATTCCTGCTAGGCAAGATATTCAATGCTCAGCACAGCCGCACTAATAGATTTGCAATAATTAAAATATTTAAAACCTAATTATAAACCTGTAGATTTGAGTTTCTGATCAGATATCAAAGTATTTCAATTTAAAAGGTCATTATTCAGTAGCCTAGTTTGCTAGAGTCTTCCAAGTTTTCAGAGCTATGATTATAAGAAAGGGTCATACTGTATGAATGCACCAAGGATAGATCTATAAAACGTTAACCCAAAGAGCAATGATTAACGTTAATGTGCGGTCACACAGTGATTTTACTTGACTCACTCTCTCTCACTTATACACACATAACTCTCATACACTCACTCATCGATTATAAATTAAAACAGCTAACGAGAAGGTTTGATTTACTGCTGACAGGCACTCTGCATGTGAGACTTGTTTATAAGGGAAACCTGTTCATCTAAATTTAGCTTGTTAACAGTTAGCAACCTTTACCTAGCCAGTGAATATCATCTGTCAAACTTGCTGGACATTGGAGACCGGTTTCATGTTTCAATCAGATTGAACACAGGAAGACGACATCGGCTGAATTTGCAAATAATTGGGGAAGGGAGGGAAATACAGCCTGCAGGTGCAACAAATTATACCTGCAGGATGAAACAGGAGTGTGGGGAAGACTCCAATCAAGCTTAGATTACACATACCCACACAGTCCTAAGAGGTTTAATCAGGCAACATAAATGAAAACACAGATGTGGGTGCACTTATGAGCATGTAGACACTTGTCCTCTATTGTGATGCTAACAATTTAAGTGTTGTTTGATTGTCGATACATTGGGAAAGTTACCAAATTATACTGCAAAAGCTACGACTTTGATTGGAATTCATATTTATGCATTAGAAGATTAAATGCTGTGCGAGGTTGTCGTGTCTCTTCCAAAAATATATATGACGACTGTGTAAATTAAAAATATGTAAAGCAGTCTTGTTTCATTGCAAAGATTCACTCGTCACTCTAGTTTGGGAGAAGAAACAATGTTGAAACTTTTTCTTTGATGTTCATGTTTAGAACTTGCCTGCACCAGAAAAACAAATAAGCTGTTGCTGAAGGTTAAGCGTTCCCTCAGGCTCACAAACAAGGAAACAAACATTGTTACACCTAGTTACAAAGTATTTCAGGTGGGATGATTGCTGGCTGTTTGACGATTAGAAATAAGGTAAAGTTTAGAAGAATTTATTTAGTTACTGCCTTTATTCAGCTCTCTGTCATTCTCCCTCGTCTGTGAGTCCCTCTTTCTTTCTACTTTGTTGTTACCCTCCTGTTGTCCTCAAGTCAAGGAAGGAAGGAAAGGAGTAAGGAGGGAGGGAGGAAAAGAGGATGGAAGTAAGGAGAGAAGGAAAGGAGGAAGGAAGGAAGGAAAGAAGGAAGGAAGGAAGGAAAGGAGTAAAGAGAGAGGGAGGAAAAGAGGAAGGAAGTAAGGAGAGAAGGAAGGGAGGAAGGAAAGAAGGAAGTAAGGAGAGAAGGAAAGGAGGAAGGAAGGAAGTGAGGACAGAAGGAAAGGTGCAAGGAAGGAAGGAATGAGGAAGGAAATGAGGAAGGAGGGAGGGAGGAAAAGAGGAAGGAACTAAGGAGGGAAGGAAGGAAGGAGGGAGCAAAGAAAGAGGGAAGGAGGGGAAGAATGAAGGAAAAATTAAAGAAAGAGGAAGGAAGGAAAGAAGTAACAGTCAAAAGAGCTGGGGTCAATTTGACAACAGGAGGGTTAAAGATTATGGAAATACAAGGAATGAATCCATTCTTCCCTGTAACCCTTCTTCCTCTCTCTCTCTCTCTCTCTCTGTCCTCTAGGCCTTGGACGGCAGGATCTACGAGCATGTAAAAGACTACCTGGTAGCGCTGTGCCGTACTGAGCTAGAAGCCTCGCAAGCAACACACAACACCTTCCAGTTCCTGTTGGACAAATCCACCAGGGTGAGTCACATGTGGTGATAGTCTGTGGTCAGTATTGGCGCTTTTCCACTACAAAGTTCCAGCACTACTCGGCTCGACCCGGCTCGGTTCCAGGAACGACCTTTTCCATTACAAAGAAGTACCTACTCAACGTGGGTGGGGTTGTCATAGCAACGGCTCCGCGAAACTGCCGTGACTTCGATTTATACGCGACACAAACACATGAACAATGGAGGACATGGAGGCGATGGTGTACTTGCTGCTGTATGAGGCTTTCTGTCACACACAAAGCAAGAACATTGAGCCGTATGGCTGTAACACTGTTGCCGGTATTTAAAAATGGCGGGTTTGATTCTTGTGTGGGACGGCTCATGACTCTTTCAACGACAACTCTTCTGACCAATCAGTGGCCGGCAGTCTGATGATGTCACATTTAGTATCGGCTCGGCTCGCTTGGAACCTCAGCAGAGCAGGTACTAAAAAAGGACCAGGTACCAGGTACTATCCCTAGTGGAAACGTAAAAAAACCTGAGTCGAGTCGAGCTGGAACTGTGTAGTGGAAAAGCGCCATGAGTTAGTACTTATGCTTTTTTGACCCTAAACTGACACTGTAGGTAATATACATCAATCTTCTCGACACAATAGCATGATCAAGCTTTTGCAAAAGCAGTATGCATTGTGTTGAGTGAAATGAACGGGATACTTTGACATTTTGAGTTCATTTTTTATCACCAGGCTATTTTTTCCTGACGTCACATGGTAGAAGAATCATGCCGAGGATTGACATTTGGGAGCATATTGTTAGCAGTCAGCATTTAAAGGAAAGCAATTTCAATATGATTTATGTTGGAATGCTAATAAGACATTTCTAAGAAAAACCAAAAGACAAAAGCAGAAGCACAGCGTGTTACAGACAATGTGGCACACAATAAGACAGAACAACTAAAGCAACAAAACAAAAATGTTCACAAAGATAAAATGATAGATTTGTCAACAGTATGTGCTTGTTAGCTAGACAGTCTTATTTGAATGCATGCACACTTCCCTGGAGTATTAGCTTTAGTGTGTAGTCTTTGTCTTAAAGTTGCCCTGTGGAGGTTACATGTCAACAAGTAAAGGTTGTTTACAGTCAGTGTCTTTCACCACAATGAACTGTTTGTGTTCTTGAGGTGTAACAAATGTTTTGAGGGCATCCCTGCGTCATAAATATGTGTAAAGCCAATTGAATTGTTTAGGTTCATGTTTGCTTGCTAGTATTTTTCTTCTTTCTTCCCTGTGTTGGCCCATTGTTACTTATGTTGCCAAGTCTCCTACTTGTAAAAAAAAAAAAAGAAGCACAATAGCACCAATATAAAACCTCCACAGGGTGCCTTCAAGGAACTCGTTCCTCTGCTGTCCTGACCTGACATTGATGCCATTAATGTGATGCTAAAGATGTTAAAACCAAAATCTATCTCATGAAACACTCACCGCTAGTAGGCTTGAAAGGCAGCTTAAAAAGTTTGTAGTCTGCTGCTTCACAGGGGAGCGGAGACTCTGATCAGCGTGGACTCACAGCGCTTACGGTGGATTCCAATATTGTCAAGTTTTCACAGCAGGAAACCTGCATGCACTGCAGACACAGGATTAACTTATCTTCTTCTGTCTCCTGCTCAGATAATACAGGAGTTCAACCAGCAGTTGTTCATGCAGGAGAACCCAGTGTTTCACAAAGCACACGACTTCCAGTTCCAGCCCAGCGAGTGTGACACGGTGAGACACTGTATACATATTCACACACGCATGCAGCATTGTTCTCCCGTGCTCAGAGTAGTTTGTTGTTGGACTTGTGTTGTTTGTATATGAACCTGTTCACACTACACGCATGCAGGCTCACACATACACACACACACACACACACAAACACAGTTATCAGCATCTTGTCTTGCCACATGTGGGCTTTTCTCTCGTCCTACTTTTTTTGTCTCTAATACTATTTTCTGCCTGTGACTTACTTCCTTTGCTCATTTTGGACTGTTGGGTCCTTGAAATGGAATTCATGTACCTTCATTTTTAGAGAAGCCTTGGACCGAGCGGCTTTGCCTCCTTCCTTGCTGGAAATCAGAGAACCAAAGCCCTGATCATTCTTTCTATCTGGAGAGATTTTTGACTCTTTTTTTTCCAGCATTTGGAGATTTTTTTACATTACCAATTCAGGACGGAGTCATATAGTTAACTAGTGCCCAGTGAGAGCATGATAGAAGCTTGCCTGTAGTCTAATTTGAATCATTTTAATGCCAAATGTTGTGTGTCCACTGGGAAACTCTCTTTGTAGCGCTGGCTTCTTCATCATTTACATGAGCTAGACTACAAATCTTTTCAAATCAAGTGGCTGCTGAATGGTAAAAATATTTCAAATTTGTTCGAGTCTCTGTGATCGTCATGCAGCAGTGGGAATCATGCTGTCTCACCCCTCTGGGGACTTGTTAAGTGCTGGCTAAAGAAGAAATGTCTCCCAGTGGGCACTGACCCCTAATTCCTCTATATGCAGCAGCTATCCTATTCTCCAGTGTCTGAGTCATTTTGTGCTTTTTTGTGTCTTAGCTTTCCATCTTGCTCTCTATATTTTCTCTCACTCTGTTTTCTATTAGAAAAATAAACCATATTCTGGTATTCTAACATTTCTGTGTAAAACGATGTGCTATTCCTTTCCCAGTTTCTTCCTAACCCTATTTAACCTCTGCTAACACTTTTCCCTAAACTTTTTTTCCATTAACTCCTCCTTGTATTTGTGTGTCTGTGTGCTTGCACTGCTGCTCTTGGTTGTGTCGGCACGTGGGTGCTTCTTGTATGTGTGTGTGTGTGTGTGTATGTGTGCCAGACTCTGAGCTCGGTGCAGCAGTTGGTGGACATTGAGCCGTCGCCCGTCAGTGCCATGAGAATGACCCTGGCACAGGTAGTCTTAACTGTTGTTAGCACACTAATCTTCATTCCTGACTCTCAAACCATGGATCATGTACCTCCATTCATGTCTGTCTATGTCCGTCTATCCTGAAGAGATTTAATTGAATATTTACTGCAGGGAACTCATGTATTACCAGACATCATAATAATGCCTCAATCCAAACAGCCTGAGGTTTATGATTGACTGTTAAATACACGAGTCACACTGTTTATATGCAAACTACTAAGCAGCTTAACTCTCTAACTTAGAAATAGGGCTTTCGCTGTTGCCGTACAAAAAACATCTTCTTCCACTACTGGTAACCATAGTGCTGTTTGTGTTTAGATGTACTGCCTGCCGTGCATCTGGTACACTCCATCTGTATGATGCATGCTGAGAAATAAATCAAACTAAGATCAATAGATTACATATTTTGACGAAGGATTCAAGGTTGTAAATTATTGTGCTTACAAAAATAACACTTCATTATCAACCATACTCATCTTTCACTGCTGTAAGTCTGCAACATGGGGCTCTCAGGCTGATACTATGCTTATCTTATATAACTGTTGTCCTCATAACAGGTTCTACGAGGAGAAGCTCATAAAACACTAATAACCAAATAACTGCCAGGTCACTGACTTGACAACATAATGCTAAAACATACAGTCAGTGTCACTCTGCCTATAGACTGCTTAAATAAGAAGTGCACATATGGGGAGTAGCATCATTATCATTTCCATAACTTAACCCTGATTGACTCCCAGCCGTCATTAAACAGTAAGTGAACTAGGATTACCTCTAAATCCAAACTGTCCTCCCTGGCAAACAGTCTCAGCCCATCCCTCTTTCTAAACAGAAATTGAAGTGGCTGTTAATAATCATATGCCAATTTCCACATAAAAAAAAACTTTATATTCACACTGGGGGCTACGAGCAAGTAAAAATATTAGCACATAGAAAGACTCAGAAGAAAGAAGAAAGCTTGTTTAATTATGGTTTATTTTATTGGGTATGAATATTTTCTTATTTATAACAAATCATTTTCCTCTCCGATGTGTTTGTTTTCTCAGTGGCTTGGCAGCTTTAAGAGGATGTTCATCTTGGCAAATAACAGTCCAGATAGATTTTTCCTGTAAACTTAATCTTACTGTTAAAGCTGTTGTAAAGATCTTAAGTCCTTATTGTGTTTGTTTGCCACAGTAATTTAACCATGACTGCTGCACGCTGACGCTCAATCACCCTATGACACCTATGACATCATCACCATGACTTTTCATAAATAAATACAAGTAAACATGATGTAATAATGTGTGTGTGAGTAGTTCAGACTTACTGTATGTTTAGGTGTAATCATAGGCGTTGCTTGAGCACAGCAATAGTTTAACATGTTTCTCATTTGATATCTAATAAAATCATATTTCACTTGACTTTTATGAAGTACTGTACACAGTGACACAAAAAAGCCATCACTATTAGAGATATTGGGTCTGTTCGAAGCCGCATACTTTCCTACTACTCTACTAACTCTGACGTCATTTGAAGTATGTAGTGTGTTTCAACTGCGTAGTATGTGATTTAGAGTATGTGAGAAGTTCCCGGATGGTTTACTAGAGTCTCCAGAAATGGAGAGTATGCATCAAGAGCTGACTACTCACACTCACATTACCCAAGATGCAACACAACTTCTGAAAAAAACCCAAAATACAAACGTCACAGATCACCACCTCGCTGGTTTCAAGTTAGCTACAGCGAGGGTATGTTCGCTTCCTGTTTTCAAAATAAAAGCACCAATTCTATCGTTATTGTTTTTTTTAATAATAAAAGGTAACGGGTGTTTTATTTTGTGAAAATGACAGGAAGTGCGTTACTCGCTACGGCTACCTCCGAATTCGCAGGAACAAAACTTTAAACAGGTGTTGTTTGGACAAGTTAGCGCCACATTGTGGATCTAAAGGGCTACTTTACTTTCTTCCTAAAAAGGTTAGAAATGTGGATAAAGTGGTTTATTTACAGAGTTAGAGCTAAAATGAAATCCGCTTCAGCCTGATGATTTCAGCTCGGGTAGGAACGAAATGCATTGTGGGTTATTGTGTAGTTTACTACAGTGTAAACGGTCTGCTTACTATCTGGTCCTTTAGTGTGTAGGATGGAAGTATGTAGTATGTAGTATAGAAGTATGTAGTATGCGGTTTCGAACACAGCCTAAGATAAAGCTGAATGATACACTCTGCATCTTCTAGTTGCTCTGTGAATAATAAAACATGAGTACAGCTGTTATGATGGTGGGTTCAAGGCACTCTAATGCTGTCACACTGTCGTTGGTGAGCAGAGTAGTCTCTGCACCAGATGACTCATCAGATGCCGTAACTTTGTTGCATCATCTGTTTAAAATATCAGTATGCTATCATTGTCCTTCTGTAGTGAAATGAGTCAAATGTTTGCTGTGTGTGATTTTTATTTTGTTCATTTGTTCATTTTTTTTATGTGTTATGGGTTCAAATTCTAGTCATTCAAGGCAGAATGACATCCACTGCACTTCTTTTGTTGTTTCTTCTTTGTTTGTTTAT
The DNA here is from genome assembly GCF_027409825.1 of Scomber japonicus. Taxonomy (NCBI): domain Eukaryota; kingdom Metazoa; phylum Chordata; class Actinopteri; order Scombriformes; family Scombridae; genus Scomber; species Scomber japonicus. Next base: position 30,725,540 of record NC_070583.1, on the reverse strand, counting down.
GTTTTTCTTTGATAGTATAAAGTAGAGAAGTAAAAAAGACAGATATTAAACTTGGAAATATGGCTGAATTTTATGTGAGACCATTTGCTGACATTGTAAACACAATATTTTGATAGTAAATTAAACATATTACAGCCTAGTGGTCTTCTCTTGTAGTTAACAAAACAAATACCAACCAAATAAAAAGGATGATAATGTCTGCATCTCCAAGAAGCTAAAACCTAAAAGACAGAAAATAGCGGTACATTTGCTTGCATAAGTGCTGCACGTCAGATAACACTAAAACTAAAAGCGAATCAAGGCTATGTATTTGTCACATTCAGAAGGCGCTGCTGTCTGTTTCACCGCAGGATGTGCAGACACCATGGAGTCAAAGCCTCCCATTGCTTTTAAAAAGCCATTAAAAAAGCACACATGGAAATACTGCTGCCTTGACTAAACTGTGATACAGGTGCTGTTCAGTGTGATGTATTATATTAGTCAGGACAGCGGTATGTCTCTGCAAGCTGTTGAGAATTTTTTTTTTTTTTTTTTTGTGGGAAACTATGAGAACCTGTGGCAAATACACGTGATACTGAAGTAAAAATAAAAAAAAGAGGAAGTGTTTGTAGTGAAGGGATGAAAATACTTTACTACAGTATGTATGATACCTCCCATTCAAACAGAACCACGCTCATACCCTCCTCAATTCAATGCACTGTACTTCACGTAACCATAGCAACCATAATTATGCCTGTAACCACATTATAGAAGTTGGTAATGGTTTATCATCGTGACCTTGGTTTAATAAATGCTCTTTTCACATTTGTTAAATTAACTATTTTATTAATGTAATCAGAGTAATATAGATTATAGCTGATAAAGGTCCCCATTATAATTGTGATGATTGAGAATAAAAAATGAATTACGCTGTTATCTACTGCACTGCGCTGTCCCTTAATGTCGCCTATCAGCTGTTTCACACTGACCAGCAGAACATTTCAAGGTGCTCTCAAACTTATTTTTAGAGGCTTACCAGCATGCATTTAGAAATGGAGCTGCATCAATTATTAGATAAATTGATTATTTGATGGAAAGAAAATTAATCAGACACTATTTTGTTAATCAATTAATCATTACAGTTCATTTAAATGCCAAATATTTCATGTCATATCATTGCAGTTACGTCTGATGTTTTATAGACTAAGCGACATAAACAGTGAACATTAATATAATTTACCTAATGTAGAAAACAAACACAGACATTCACTTAAAGGTCACATACAAGGAAAAGATTTTACATTACCAGCATTCACATTTCCCCTGCAGCATACAGAGAGAGCTGCTAGAGCACCTGAAGGAAACTCTGTGTACTCTCCGCACTCGGTTAACATCATAGCAATAATTTTAGCAAACTATCAAGTCACAAATTAGCTTAACTCTCTCCATGACATGTCAGTTTTAGAGCCACTGTTCAAATCTAGTTTTCTGCCTCCCTGCCTTTAGTCCCTCACTGTGATGCTCCCTTGGCTGAATGTAATTAAGCAGTAAATCACATGTGTAATACTCTTCGTTTCACACCTATACTTAGCCAGATTTATGCTCTCTTGTTACTGAAGCAGCACATAATTAATAGATATGATGTGCATGGAAACTTGCAATTAAAATAGCATGTACTTTAGTCTGGCTAACACACTTTTATTATCAGATTATGGGAACCCCAGACTCAGGTTTGTGAACACATCAGTGACATTGAATGGATTTACATCCTGAGGCTTAAGCGGGTTTTTTTCTTTTTCTTTTGGTTGTATTTTTGTCTGCTTCCATCCAGAATACTTTGCATTTTGCTCATTTACGAAGCAAATATGTAAAGCACATGCTAACATGCCATATAATTTTGATTATTGGCATGGAAATTAGCTTTTTGTTTTGTGCATATTCCTGGCACAGTCAGAAAATTAGCTAATTAAACCAGTGCCTTTTTTTTATGTCCTAATAACACACATTTCATCATGTCAGGAATAAATGCTCGCTGATTCTGTGGTTGGTAAGACATGGAGTAATGCAACTTAGAATTTAGAGACTGATTTCCTGTAGCACAATATACTTTCTGGAGAAGAAGAATTTCCACATGGTTATAATTGATGTTGAATGTTTAATTGGAAAGCCATGCTGATTCTTTGACAGGCTCACATATGGGCTTTTTGTACTGTATGTAAAGAAAACTCACACTCACTCACATCGCAGTGCACCTCCTGCTCTCTCACATGTGGTTTTAATAGCAGATATTTCATTCCAAGAGAAAAAAAAAACTGTACAGCTTTGCAGCACACGATGTATTAATTATGTGAGAAGGAAACAATCTTTCTCTCACACGTTCTTAAGCTTAATTAACAGCTTCTACATATCACACACCTTGAGCCATTATCGCTGACAGTGTACTTATTTTTGCACTTGTGTATGTATGTGTGTGTTTGTCTGCCATGATGGTATGTGTGACTGTGTGTGGCTGGGTATATATGTGTGTTTACCCATGTTTGTGTTGTTGTGTTTGTGTGTATGTGTATGTGTGTGTGTGTGTGTTTGTCTATTTTAGAGTCGTCAGCTGGAGTCGGAGACCGGGACGACAGAGGAGCACAGTCTGAACAAGGAGGCCAGGAAATGGGCGACCAGAGTGGCCCGAGAACACAAGAACATCATACACTACAAGAGAGTGAGATGGACACACATACTCAAAAACATCTGCTGGTTTACATGCTTACAATTTCACATTATCAGCAGTTTTTTATTGTATTTGTGTTTTTAAAATACACTCATACTATTTCTGGTTGACTCATGATCATGTGTGTGTGTGTGTGTGTGTGTGTGTGTGTGTGTGTGTGTGTGTGTGTGTGTGTGTTGGGGTCAGTCTCTGGAGGAGTGTGAGAGCCATGGCCTGCCTCCCACAGAGCAGGGCAGAGCAGATCTGGAGATGAAGATAGAAGACACCAAAGAAAACATACGGAAAGCTGAGGTTGGTAACTTTTTTTCCTCCTCTTTTCTGTTCAGACCAAGATTAGCTTCAGTGTGTGAAAGAACACAAAGCCCCTTCATTCATTTCAAGGGGGCTTTTTAAATAAAACAAACACAAATGGGCTCATACAGCAAAAAACCTGGCTCAACTTTTACAACAGAGGCATTTATCTTATATGCAGTGGATTATCAAATTGAGACAATCTCACATTTCTTGTACATCTATGTCTATCTATCTACATCTATTGTTTTCCTGATTGTTGAGGAGAAGATAAAAGGATAGTTACCATCAAAATCATTCCTCATAGTATTACGAATTGCTGTACAGTGTTTTGTGTCTTACTGGTATCAGTACAATACACACCAACACCTATAACAGCACGTTTGTCTGGTTTACTCTGTAATAGACCTTTCTAGGATCTAACCTGCCTCTCACCCAGTGCATGCTGGGATACGTTCCAGTCCCAAAGATCATGCACAGATGAATGGATGTTTCCTCTTTTCTTTTGTTACTACTTTTTCTGATTCAAGTTTACAAATATTTCTTCAAGATACAGTAGAGTATGTTAGTTGGTAGACAGAAAGTTTTTAACAGAACTGCCAAACATTTTCTACTTCCAAATTCTCAAATTTAAGAATTTGCTGCTTTTATGTGTCATATGGTAAATGGTAAATGGACTGTACTTATATAGCACCTTTCTAGTCTTTACGCCCACTCAAAGCGCTTTACATTACATGTCATTCACCCATTCACACACATTCATACACTGGGGCTACCACTCATGCCAACCTGCTCATCAGGGGGAATTTAACCATTCATTCTCATTTATACACCGTTGGCACAGCAACGGGAGCAATTCGGGGTTAAGTATCTTGCCCAAGGACACATCGACATGTGGACTGGAGGAGCCGGGAATCGAACCGCCATCGACCGCTCTATCCCCTGAGCCACAGCCGCCCCATATAAGACAGTAAACCAAATATCTTCGAGTGTTGGACTAATAGTCTGACAAAACAGGATATTTCATAAATCTCCTTGAGCTGTGGAAAATTACAACACACACTTGTCACTATTTTCCGACCACTCATAGACTAAACAAAAGAATAATCTGCAGATGAATCAATAATGAAAATAACTGTTAGATGTAACCCTACTTTAGCAAACACAGTCAAATAGTTAGTGTGGAGCGTCCAGTCACTGCAAACACACCAAAAGTCCTCAATGTTGAATCCTTAGACTAGTAGCTCATCTTATTTCCTCTGTTTGGGCTGAGTGCCTAATTATTTGGTAAATATTTTCAATGCAAGCGGCGCCAGGTGGTGCTCAGTCTGCTCATCAGCAAGACTAATCTAGCAGGGTGCAATTAACTAAGCGGGCCTCGGGATTTATCAAGTTATTGGACCGTCCTTATTGACCAAACACAGGAATCCCTTGCTGTTCATTGATCTGTTGCATTCTGCTCACTGTGAGAGGCCTCCGCAGTACACAAGTGTGATAGCAGTACAACTATTAAAATCTGAGTAATGAAATGTCACAGTGTCTGCTTTCATAGATTTCCCACGTCTTCCACTCCTCTGTTTTTCCTTGCTCCTCCTCCACCCTTCTTTCTTTGCATTGTCATTGCATTTTCACAGTCCTTCTCAACCCCCCTTCAACAACTCTCCACCTTTTCCGCTTGCAGAGACATCTGCGGGGGGGTTTGGTTTTCCCACCAAACCCCCCCCCTCTCTCTCTCTCTCTCTCTCTCTCTCTCTCTCTCTCTCTCTCTCTCTCTCTCTCTCTCTCTCTCTCTCTCTCTCTCTCTCTCTCTCTCTCTCTCTCTCTCTCTCTCTCTCTCTCTCTCTCTCTCTCTCTCTCTCTCTCTCTCTCTCTCTCTCTCTCTCTCTCACCCTCCTTCAGTCCCACTTGCTCACACTGTCTCTCTGCTATTCTTTGCGTCTTCAGGCCAGCATTACCTTGAGTAAGATAATGAATATTTTATGAACTCATTTAGTACAAATGGCTTCATCACTGAGCTCTTATCACAGGGTATACAGGGAGTGAAAGCAACACACAAAATACATTACCCAGCTTTGATTACAGCATTATCTGGATAGTGATAGTTCACTTCTCTCCTTTTACATCAAGTCCCATCTTCCCAAAACCAGCCTCTCATAGTTTCCATTTCAAGACCTTATTAGCGAGGAAATGAAACCTCACTATATTTCGGATGGAGAGTTATTACTAGGTGAGACAACTTAATGAATATATTGTGAATGTCTCAATTTGTGTATCAGAAGATGTAGACTCAGTGGAAAAATGCATGAGGTTGTGTTTTGTTGCATAATTTTCCAGCTTTTATCTTTGACAAAAAGAAACAGGAGCAGTGAGGAAAATATAATGATGTTTGTAACAGCTGCTTATTATTTCTGCTGATGTCTCCAATAGTGACAGAAGACACCAATCAAATATACTTTTCTTGCTAATGTTTGTATGCCAAGTATTTATGTGATGTTTTATCAGTAGTGTATGGTGGATGTAAGATGTAAGACTTCAGTTACATGCAGATACACAGTGAGTGAGTTAGTACACTGACTGAGTACAAAAGAAATTCAAGTGCACTCTTTTTATTCTGCTCCATCAGCTTAGTACTCATTGGCATGTCAGAAATAAAGCTGTTTGTCAGAAATGCCAACTTAAGCACAGACGGCTGCTGCCAGCGTATTGAAAAAGATTGATAGCGTAGTTGGCCTCCCTACATTTCCTCGTTTACTGATTTTTCATAAAATGCCTGCTTTGCTTGTCACAACACCCTAAACTCTTTGACAGGAGAACTGAATCGATGTTTAGAGTCGATGCACTGTCTGAGCTAAAGATCTGAAACACCATCAGTTATTATTTTATGTCATGCTACAGGGCATCTGTAAGCAATATACAAGCTTTTAAGTTTTTAGTTTTATAATATAATCTTATAGTCTAGGCAGAATTTCTGGAATGTGCTTATTTAAAGTGGTGGAGGCATTTTGTGACTATTTATAATATACAACATTTCTAGGGGTATTTAAGGGGTGCTGAATCCACATCTGCTGTATATGAAGATCAAAAATGCCCCAAAATGCCTCAAAATGCCCCAAAATTGAGAAATCCAACATGGCCACCACAGCCAGGCTGAAATCTATTTTTCAGTGTATCTTTTTGACTAGACAAGATTAACATGAATTAAATGTGCTTTTGTAGGTTTATATGAGCAATCCGATGGCATATTCAGATTTGAGATGTAATGTGAAGAAACTGCTTTGATATTGCAAAAGTTGTTTAGTGAATAACTACTCAGCTATTATTTTTATTTATTTATTTATTTTTTATTATCAGGCTTCTTTTACTTTGTATTTTGTTTTGAGGTCTTCGGGGTTCTGATTTTGTGGAAATTGACCCTCTCTATTATCCAGCCTAGCTTCTTCATCATTTTAATATACAGAACATTGTGATAATATGTCAATAGGTATTCTCTCTTAACAGACAACTTTCCATCTGTATATTATTATATATATTATATTAGGTAGAATTAATAAATGTAATAATAATAATACATTTTATTTATAACATGCTTTTACAAGTGCTCAAAGACGCTTTACAGAGAACACCAAAAATATGGAACAAAGTGGAGTAAACAATGTAGAAGGTTAAAAAGACATAAAATGGAAAGATGATAAAAGAACAGTTTACAGGTTAAAAAGGTGTGTTTTTAAGAGTGATTTGAAGGTATGGGGGTCTGTACAGTCTCAGATGGGTTTGGGGAGTGAATTCCAGAGGGTGGGGGCGGCAGCAGCGGAGAAGGCTCTGTCCCCCCCAAGTTCGGTGCTTGGTCCGAGGGGGTAGGGCAAGGAGATTTAAGTGCCAAATACCCAGCTCACATATAAAGTTCAAACATCCCTCTTATCCTACTTAATTTGTTGCTTTGCTGTCACAGATTAAGACAAAATGAGCAAAACTTGGAGCAATAAATCAACTTCTGTACAGTATTTAATACCTTTTGAATCTGTGACCAGTTAGCAGTACGGAACATAATCTTCAGATTCACTTTTTCTTTTTTCTCCTCTGATTGAATGAGATCAATAAACCCTGACTCAGAGAAAGAGAAGAGTTATGTATTCTGTTCTGTCTACAGAGTGTTGATGCTTTGATTTTATGGCCTGTGCATGAAACTAGAGACTGTGTGTGTGTGCGTGTGTGTGTGTGTGTGTGTGTGTGTGTGTGTGTGTGTGTGTGTGTGTCTTCGAGAAAATACTTGAATACTATCTTCCAAAATCATCATTGATGCACAAGATAAAACGTATTATTCATCCAAACCATCACAGAGATATTGTTGGATTGAAAACTGGTTGGACTGAAACTAAACCAAACATGACATGTCGGAAAAGAAGAGTTATAAGTTCCTAACTAGGCAATTTTAGTCTCAGAGAGGCGTGTTATATTGATTTGAAGTATTTGGCGTCTGTGTTGTATTTTCTACAGATGTCTTCTACAGATATACAAATATAAGAACTGGAAAAAGTGTGGTGTAGTTATCCAGAATTAATTCAAATTAGTGCAAAATAACCCCCAAATATGTCTCCCCTCACAGATAAACCCACACATCAAAGCTCTCACCTCCCTCTCTCTCTCCCTCTCTCCATCCCTCTCTCTTAGATATACAGTATCTTGCATATTCACTTTTCTCTTCCGTACACATTCTTTCAAATGCAGCAGAATTCCCACCTGAAATCCCCAATATTGATATTAGATGGTTATTGTGTGTGTGTGTGTGTGTGTGTGTGTGTGTGTGTGTGTGTGTGTGTGTGTGTGTGTGTGTGTGTGTGTGTGTTTTCTTCTTGCTTGTCTCTTATAGTCTGTAAGATGATGAGAGATTGAAAACATCTGAGTCAGGAGGCTCCTCACTAATAAGCTGCTGAAAGCTGTTCTCAAAACGGACTTCCACCAGACAATCTGGCCTCATTAACACGTCACATCAAAAAACCTCATCAAAAAACACAAGATGAAGCTGAGAAGAGGCACATTCCAGTAAATACAACTTATAAGGACGGATGATTAATTAGAATCTGGATAAAATTGTTTCTGCGTTGACACATTATTAAAACACAGAGGCTATGCTAACATATGAGTTCACATGTAGCATACTTATTTAAATCACAGTGTATATATTCATTTAATTGTTGACACAGTAATAAACAGACTAATTAACATATCTAATAAACAATACTGTGTTATAAAAACCAACCGTTACTATAGATACATATTGGTATTAATCTATTAATCTGCCTTTTTGATCACACTCTATCTTTTTATGTTAGACTCAGTAATATCTCACATACTATAGGTAGTTTTGTTTCATTATGTCTTTGTTATCTATTATAACTCTCATATGTATCTAATGGCTTTTCTGAATAAGTTATTCTTTTATTTTAACAATAAATAGTAATTAACATATTTGATCGCACTTTTTAAGTTTGACTCAGTAATATCTCACATACTATAGGTAGTTTGTTTCATTATGTCTTGTCTTGTTGTCTCTTAATAATAATAATAAATACTTTATTTTTGGATAGGGACAGTGCATATTGATGAACATCGATATTAAAACATCTCTGTAAATATGTTGGATTATAGCAAAACTGCTCATTTGCATCTGTTGTCCCTAGTGAGTAAAATAAATATAAAAAAGAATACATATGAGAAGTCATATGAGAATAACTCTCATATGAATCTAATGGCTTTTCTGAATAAGTTCAGCTGTAAAAAAAAAAAAAAAAAAAAAAAGAGAGTCAAAGAAAGAAAAAGAGAACCATTATTCTTTTATTTTAAGTAGTGGTCATGATAAGAAGTTACAGCCAGATAGTCTGTGTGTCTGCCTGCCTGTCCATCTTTCTTTCTGTTTTATTGATTTCCCAGTCAAATTATCTTCTTCTTTCAGAGGTTGCACAGTCTTTTTCAGAAAGTGAGCTGTACTCACACCACTGGCTACTCATCCCATTGACTTTAAAGTGAAGAATGCATTGCCCGACATCCTTGAAAGCACAATATTTCAATATTTCATCCAACAGCAGGAGACCAGCTTGTGCCTCCTTCTAGCATTTGTTTGGTGCTGTTTATGGAAAAGGGTAAAAAAAAAAAAAAAAAAAAACCCAAGCAACTAAGGCACTTAAGGGGCTCAGGTCTTTATTGATCAAAGCCGGGGAGTCTGTCTTGAGATGTGTCTTTCTGTCTGACTGCACATCTCTGTGGGAGAGAGAGGTATCAGCTATCAATCTGCTCTGTCAGCATGAGAAAGGAAAGGAGTGGGTAACGAAAGAGAAAATTGATGAAAATGGAGAGACAAGAAGAAAAAAATAGAAAGGATTACAGATGAAAGAGAAAGTTGAGGAAGCGAGACCAATTGAATGTAAATCTCATGGGTTTCTCTGCTTTTTGGTTGTAGCCTCATCAGATTGTCTCATTAGTAAAGAACGCAGCACATGTCCGGTTTTCACAGCGCTCACAACTCATCAACAGAAAGTGCAGCAAGTTTTTAAAACAGTGAACTGAAAACTGCTAAGATGTTTAAAACTTAAATGATTGTTAAAGATTGAAATTGTGTGAATCGAGGGAGGTGTATCATGGCCAGAGTCGGATGTATATGTGCAGAACTCACTTGAAGTCTGTCTCCCTGCATCACTTCTAGAAACCCATTATAAATAAGAAATGACTCCCACCTTGCTGTACGCATCAATGCTTCCCAGTTGCTTATTATATTGATATTGCTTTCACATTGTAGCCCTAAAAAATAATATATGTTCTTTTCCATTGCTGGGAAAGAGCTTGCCACAACTGTATAAATAGAAAATAGAGACTTACAGTTATAACTGACTGCAGCCAGTGTGGTCCCAATAATCAGTCTGGTTAATAGCTGCTAGTGCTGTTGACCCACAGTGAGACATTTCAGACTTATACCTTTAATTGATTTTTTTTTTTTTTTTTACAGCCTCTTATTGTGATAGTTTTGGGCTTTGTTCCTTCCAGTTGTAATAACACTGAATTCTCAAAGTTGATTAAAGGGCAAAGCTTTTAAACTTTTAAAAGATCCACATTTTAGATAAAATAATCCAATTAGTTAAAAAAAAAAACCTGTAATGTTCCTTTTACAGTAAGACCTCAGCGTAGGCCAGTAATGTGGTTGATTGTCTTAACATTCCTGACCTTTCCTTTCTCCAAAGACAATAAAGTTGAAAGCGGAGGCTCGGTTGGATCTTCTGCGGCAAGTGGGGGTTGCTGTGGATACCTGGCTGAAGAGCGCCATGAACCAGGTGTGTTTTGTCAGTGAGTGCTGGAGAATGTGTGTACGTATACTGTATATGTTTATGTGTGTAAATGTGTGTATGTGTGTGTGTGTGTGTGTAAACCACTCATTGTCTCTGCATGACTTAATACCAGCAAGTGTGAAGCAGTGTGTGATACACGTTTCTGAATGCATTCGTCTTTGTGTCTCTTGGGGTGTGTGTGTGTGTGTGTGTGTGTATGTGTGTGAGTGTGAGTGTGTGTGTTTATGCTGCCACGCATGAATGCCAGTTTGTATTGTACTGTATATTGCAGTAGTAGCAGTAGTAGTAGAGAGTGTGCTTGTTTGTAATATGTGTATAAATCCCCCACTCTCTCTGTGCATGCTGTAGGTGATGGAGGAGCTAGAGAATGAACGTTGGGCCAACTACACTTCCCATGATCCCTCACTGTCGGTGAGATACCTCCCCTCACTGTGCCTATGTTGCTGCTTTTTCGCCAAGCCAGCAGAACTAGTCTTGTTTTCCCCCAAAATAGAAATATTTTAATGAAATTTGAAAACATAAAGTAGGAGGAATTAATAAACAACAATCCGGTAAACATAATTTAGATAATAATGTTACTTTGCTGCTAATGCATGCATGCATACAGTACATGCATAAATTATGTTTGTCAGCAATTTTCAGAGTTACAGCAGTTTTTTGACTTGGCTGGAAAGTGCAAATCTGACACCTGCAGGCCAGAAGTAGGACTTTTTTGTTTGTTACCATAGAATATAAGTAATGCCTGAGTTGTGTTGCATGCATGGTGGCCTGCGTTACTCACATCAAATGAGAACCACCAAACCACTGAAAGTATCACTGTATGTTATTCAACTGCTATTGGTGTTTTTCACCACAGTGTTTTTTTCCTCTGGCACTAAAAAAAAAAAAACACTCTCAACTCAGTTTGGCACATTCAAAAAATCATTTTACACTTTTTATTCTTTGTGATTTTATTATAAGTGAAAACCACCCAGCCAGAATAGTTCTCCTGACAAATCACTTCCTGAATGATGTAAATTGCAAGATAATTGACCTGGAGCCCTGCTGCCTAATCGTCTGTCACGCCAGTTACAGCCTCTTAAAACGCCCCACTTCCCCCACAGGAATACTGATGAAGTCATCATGCAAGTTTTTTATTTCATGACCCCTAGCTTTAATAGCAAGCTAGACTGAGTACAGAGGCCTGAAGGGACCATCTTTATCATCTCATTTTGTTTATGATTGTGGGTGCATGTACTGTTTGCATGTCAGGGGGAGACAGTCAAGTTCACATCCCTCTTTCCCCTCTGCCAGTGGTCCATACCTAATTTTTCCTACCCTGTATTATTATATACTTAAATTAAATCCAACTTAAATTTAAAAGTGATTGCTTCTCCCACACTGGGGAACGCTGGATCTAATTGATAGTCTCTAAAACAAATTAATCTTTTAAGTATTTCAAAAATGGTGTTCATATTTTTCTAAAAATTGTATTAAACTCACATTAGCCAGCCTAAATATGCACAATCAATAATTCAGGCTTAAATGCTGTCTCCTGTGCAAGCATATAAAAAGTTAAATGACAGGATATGAAGGCCTTACTTAAGTTATGGATATTTATTCATTTTTTTGCAAGCGTGTCTGTCACTCTGTTGGGTATGTGGGGAGGAGAGTGTACATCCATGACGAGGAGTGCAATTCCACACGCTGCTTTTCTTGGGAGATGTGTGTATGTTTGTCAACAGGGCTAAACAGAGTCAGTCCGCTCCATTGGAAGCACTTGTCATTCTGCTCACAAGATATTGCAGCTCGCAGCGAACACCAGCGAGAGAGAGAGAGAGAGAGACAGAGAGAGAGAGAGAGAGAGAGAGATACCAACTGTTACAGAATGAAAGAGAAAGTCTGGAGAGTGAGGGAGTGAGAAATCTAGGCAGAGCCACATTTTCGGGGGAGAGGGAAGGATAGGAGGAGTTGCAGTGAAAGACAATTTCTGGAGGAGAGAAAGGAGGAGTGAGCTGGGAGAAAGAGGGGGTGGTGTGATGTGGAGGAGGGGAGGGGGGGGTAGTGTCAGAGTGATAATGCTGAGGTAAAATTGGATGCAAAGGTGAGAGAGATGGAGGGGGGGATTGTGAAAAACCGCAGAGAACATACAAGAATATACTGTAAGTCTAGCAACACAGTCTATAAATATCGACTTTTGTATGTTCCTGTAGAAAAAAAAATGGTGTCCGAAACGAAGAGCTGCGTCAGGGTGCAAAGGCCTGCAAACCAAACCCTTTCAAACACCTGACACATTATTATTACACTGTTAGCTGCCAGTAGTTGGTAAATTCATTTCCTGTTGACATTTTGTTGTTGTTTACATCTGCAACCATCTAACTTTACTTACATGATTTATAAGACAAATAAGCTCGAGGTTTAAACTCCTCCATCTGGTGTGGTTGTCATTAACCCTCCTGTTGTGCTCGAGTCAAGGAAGGAAGGGAGGAGGGAGGATGGAAGGAAGGGAGGGAGGATGGAAGAAGGAAGGAAAGGAGGGAAGAAGCAAGGAAAGGAGGGAGGAAGGAAGGGAAGAAAGGAAAGAAGGAAGGGAGGAGGGAGGGAGGATGGAAGGAAGGAAAGGAGGGAGGATGGAAGAAGGAAGGAAAGGAGGGAAGAAGCAAGGAAAGGAGGGAGGAAGGAAGGGAAGAAAGGAAAGAAGGAAGGGAGGGAGGAAAAAAAGAAGGAAGGAAGGAAGGACGGAGAAAAGAAGGAGGGAGGGAGCAGGGAAAGAAAGAAGGACAGAGGAAAGAAGGAAGGGAGGGGGAGGAAAGAAAGAGAGAAGGAGGGAAGGAGGAAGGAAAGAAACAAGGACAGAGGAAAGAAGGAAGGAAGGAGGAAAGAATGAGGGAGGGAGGGAGGAAGAAAAGAAAGAAGGACAGAGGAAAGAAGGAAGGGAGGGGGAGGAAAGAAAGAGAGAAGGAGGGAGGGAGGGAGGAAGGAAGGAAGGAAGGTAGAAGGAGGAAAGAAAGAGAGAAGGAGGGAGGAAGGACAGATGGAAGGAAGGAGGAACAGTCAAAACAAACGGGGGGTCAATTTGACCCGGGAGGACGACACAAAGGTTAAAGGAACAGACCAGGAGGCACGCATCCCAGCAGTTCAACATCCTTTTGATTTTATATGGAGTGAACTGGAGCCTTAAGAGACTGACAGAGGTAAACAAAGAAGGGATTGTAATAACAAGGTGCAACAAAGGAAATGAATGGATGGATTGTGAATACTAATCTACAGAGCAAGGCACTCCCCTCAGTCCTTTCTTCATTCCACTCAACTTTATTAATATGACAATGAAATACTGTAAACCATGAACCCTCAAGTCCCTCAAGGCCGGCACTGCCTTCATTACAATATCACTTTCACAGTTATTACCTCCAGGCCCAATAAAATCTGTGATTGGTCTCTATCTCAGCTGTATTGGTACACAAAGAGAGAAAGGGAGAGAGAGAGAGAGAGAGAGAGACAGAGAGAGAGAGAGAGAGAGAGAGAGAGAGAGAGAGATGTATTTTTGGGGGTATTTTATGAGGTTATTACTGAAATACATGCTGGTCATTTTACTTCAGGGATTGAATGAATTGGCCCTGAGGCAGTGCGGTGTTCTTTTAAATCCTTCCAGTAAAGTGGATAAAAGTGACAAAGCACAGTAAACACAGAGCCAACGGAAATGCGGCCAAACCTCACGATATGGAGCTGGAAAGCAGGTGGATCTGAATTTATCATCCCCTACTCAGGTACACTTTCCATGGCTGTGTCGGAAATCATTTCCTATTTACTGTGTAGTTGCTCTTCGCCATTTAATTTGGATGTCCACCAACCGAAAACTGACCTGCTATAAAGTCATGTCAAGGTTGAGACTGGTTAAGACTAATAAAGCTATACAAATGTGTACACTAGCCAATACTCCCATTTTCTATTTTATAGTGAGGTTCAACCAGTTCAAGTCCAGTGAATACCCTTAAATGGTTAGGGCTAGGGCTAGGGTTAGGGCTAGGGTTAGGGTTATGGGTTAGGGTTGGGGTTATAGGTTAGGGCTAGGGTTAGGGTTATGGGTTAGGGTTGGGGTTATAGGTTAGGGCTAGGGTTAGGGTTAGGGTTATGGGTTAGGGTTAGGGCTATGGGTTAGGGTTAGGGTTAGGGTTCAGCAGTTGTGGGAGAACATTAAGTGCACTGGCCTACAGACTTGGGCTATCCATGTCCTTAGTAGGTGTGGTGTGGAATGGTAAAGGGTTAGGGTTATGGTTGTGTAGTTACTCTTCGCCATTTAATTTGGATGTCCACCAACCGGAGTGTGAAACTGACTTGCTATAAAGTCATGTCAAGGTTGAGACTAATAAAGCTATACAAATGTGTGCACTAGCCAATACTCCCTTTTTCCATTTTATAATGAGGTTCAACCAGTTCAAGTCCAGTGAATACCCTTAAATGGTTAGGGTTAGGGCTAGGGTTAAGGGTCAGGGTTATGGGTTAGGGTTATGGGTTATGGGTTATGGGTTAGGGTTAAGGGTTAGGGTTGTGTAGTTACTCTTCGCCATTTAATTTGGATGTCCACCAACCGGAGTGTAAAACTGACCTGCTATAAAGTCATGTCAAGGTTGAGACTGGTTAAGACTAATAAAGCTATACAAATGTGTGCACTAGCCAATACTCCCGTTTTCCATTTTGTAGTGAGGTCCAGTGATTACCCTTAAATGATACAAAGGTACCAGGTGCCTGAAAAATAATATAGATTTCAGAGTAACAGAAAAAAGCTTTTTCAGAGATCAAGTTATGGGTTGATATCTCACAGCTTTTCTTCAGTAGATGTAAATTAAGACTTGAAATTTGATGCAACCAATTCCAACTTTTTTTTACAACTCATTACTTATAAACTGTGTCTTTATAAAAGCACAGAGCAGGAAGTGTGGTGGTCTGGGGCTCTTATGCTGGATCCAGAGCTGGTGACTTGTACAAAGTGACCCTAGAGGAAGAAGGGAGGAAGAAGGGCTAGCACAGCATTTTACAGAGCCATGCAGTATCAGGGGTTCATACTATAGCAAGATAATGACCCAAAAGAGACCACCAGGCTGTCACAATCACCTTAGGAGAAAAGAACAAGGGAGTAATCTTTAAGTCATGGACTGGCCGATACAGTCATCGAGCTGGTTTAGGATTAACTGGAGAGAAGGGTGAAAGCAAAGCAACCTGCAAGTACAGCACATTTATATGAACTTCTGAAACAGTGCTGAGGAAGACCTTATGTTACTCAAGGTTTTCCTTTAAGGTTATATCTGCAAAAGTTATAAATTTAGAAGGAGGTTATCCAAAACTAATGACCAGTAGTGTAAATATAACAACTTTATGTAAGCTTCATATCTGTAGGGTTTTGAATTTAAAGTGTAACAGAACAAAGAGCGAACATGTCAATCAATCTTTATTTATTTATATAGCGCCACATCACAACAAAAATCATCTAAAGGCATTTTACACATAGAGCAGGTCTAAACTGTACTCTTTAATTTAATTTAAAGAGACCCAACATTCCCACATGAGCGAGCACTTGGCGACAGTGGCGAGGAAAAACCCTTTTAACTGGAAGAAACCTCAGGCAGAACTGGGTGGACATCTACCCCGACTGGTTGGGGTTGAGAGAGAGAGAGAGGAGAGGGAGAGAGAGGACAGAGAGAGAAAGAAGGAGAATAGGATATAAAGAGGAGAGAGAGAAGAGAGGAGAGAGAAGCACATTAAAAATCAACATTAAAAAAGAAATAGTAGGTCCAGGACAAGGATCATAAACTAAGAGCTGGTCCAGGACATGCCTGGCCGGCCCTAACTATAAGCTTTATCAAAAAGGAAAGTTTTAAGCCTAAGTAGAGAGGGTGTCTGCCCCCCCCCCCCCCCCCCCCCCGGACCGAATCTGGAAGATGGTTCCACCGGAGAGGAGCCTGAAAACTAAAGCCTCTGTCTCCATTCTACTTTTAGAGATACTAGGAACCACAAGTAGACCTGCATGTTGGGAGCTAAGTGTTCTAGCAGGTTCATAAGGTACTATGAGTTCTTTAAGATAAGATGGAGCCTGACCATTGAGAGCTTTGAAAGTGAGGAGAAGGATTTTGATTTCAATTCAAGATTTTACCAAAAAGCCAATGCAGAGAAGCTAAAATGGGAGTAATATGATCTCTATTTCTAGATTTTGTAGCTACACTAGCGGTGTGGCTCTGTCAGTCCAGACTGAAATATCTCAACAGCTATTTGATGGATTTTGTTTTGGTCTTACATTTTGTGCAGACATTTATCATCTTCAGATCTAAATTACTTTGGTGATCCTCTGACTTTCCCTGTAGTACATTCTCTGTCTCTGTCCAATACTTTGTTTTATGACCAAATAATGACATTTCCAACATCATCTGCCGCACTTTGTGTTTTGTGCTAATTAGCAACTGTAACTTGTAGCACGCTAATACAGTAAACTAAGATGGCATTAAGCATTATACCTGTTCAATTTTAGCATGTTAGCATGTTAGCATTGTGATTTTCCTAAATTAGTCATATGACGTTTTTCAAGTGGAGAGCTTTGATAAGATTGTGTTTATTAGGTAACACCTTAAGACCACACCTGAAGGTTATTATTATAGAGCTGAGTTGTCTGTATAGGAGACCAAATAGTGACAAATCCCTATACACACACACACACACACACACACACACACACACACACACACACACACTGTTTTGTTCTGCAGTGGTGTAGAGTTTACTGTGTCAACAGAAATCTGATGACTGAACACAATGACTTAGGAATGGATAAACACACACATGCACATGCACACACAGCCACGGTATTGTTATGGCCAGGTCAGCTTACTGTGTGTGATGGATCTTTCTACCAGCGGGATCACATGACCTTCATATAAGCCAGTGAAATTCTCATAGAACAAAAGAGGGAGGGGCTGAATCATGATACATGAGTCCCTCTACACCTGTCTCTAAAAGGTTGTAGTAGCAACCCTGAGCAAGGCAGAGAAACTCAGGCAGGAGAAAAGGTAAGCATGAGTCCGTACAGATAGATTCAGCTGTGATACTAACACACAGGGAGGGTGCAAAAACTAACAAGTGAAGGGCTGTCTCTGTGAAATGGACAGCCCTTGTAGCTGATGATCAAGAGCAAAGAATGCAGTGGGAGTGAAAGGCAGGAGAGTAAAACAGCAGAAGTGTGAAGAGCAGATGGGACGATTAACAAAGGTTACTGGAAGAGAACAAGACAGAGCGATTGAAACAAGCAGAAAAAGACCTTGTTTGAGACATTAGAGCCAAACAAGTGAGTTTGGGAATTTGGGATTGGGAAGTTAGTGAGAAACTACGTGTGTTATTTTTCTCTGAAGTGGAGGTGAATGGAACCGGAACCTTTCTTACACGTCCTTGTAGTTATCAAAGGTTTTGACTTTATCTCACTCTGTGTGTGTGTGTGTGTGTGTGTGTGTGTGTGTGTGTGTGTGTGTGTGTGTGTGTGTGTGTGTGTGTGTGTTTGTGTGTTACAGGGCACAGTGGACTTGGAGCGCGAGGAGGGTGAGGAGTGTGAAGAAAACATGGAGGTTTTTGACGACAGCAGCTCCAGTCCCTCAGGAACCCTCCGCAACTATCCTCTAACCTGCAAGGTCCTCTACTCATACAAGGTGTGTTTTTATTATAGTACTATAAATAAATGTCTTTATGGTAGCAGGGAACAAGATGATTTCTCATTCTAACTTCCACTATTCCTCTTCCTATGTCTTTACCACTCCTAACAATTGTCTTTCTCTCTCTTTCTCAGGCTTCTCAACCAGATGAATTAACTATTGATGAACAGGAGATGTTGGAAGTCATTGAGGATGGAGACATGGAGGACTGGGTTAAGGTGCAAAAACATACTTTCATATGCACACTCACAACAAAAGGAGCATAATCTCATGTGTACGGTGTATTGTACATCATGCTTGTGTGGTTTCTTGCCTTTTCTTTCTCCCAGGCTCGCAATAAGACGGGCCAAGTGGGCTATGTCCCTGAGAAATACCTGCAGTTCCCCACTTCCAACAGTCTACTGAGTATGCTCCAGTCTCTGGCTACACTTGACGCTCGATCACACACCTCATCGAATTCAACTGAGCCGGAGCTGCACTCTGGCTGCATCAACGGAGACACAAACAGTACGGATTATAACATAATTAGAGTTGATTATAACCTTTAACAAGCTGGTTCCAGTTGTACAAATGTAATCAAGTTTGTTTCTTCACATAATGAGTTTTTTATGTTTAAAAAAAAAAGTAGATATTTGGTGCTTAAGTCAGGTTTCATGAGCTTTGTTTTTCCTTATTGTAGAAAAGAAAGAGCTGAGAAGTGAGTGGCCATCCCAGTGCCAGTAAACAATAGACAAGGCAGCTTTATTTAGGTACCCTGGGGCACTCAATGTGCTTTACATAAAAACAAAACATTTAACAGTAAGAATAGGCAGGAGCTTTATCTCAAACCAACAGCTTCTTTATGCTGCTTCTTATTTCTACAACACTATTGGTTTTATCTAAAATCGTTTTTTGAAGGTCTAAATACAGCCAGGACGTTCATTAGGTCCAGTGCTGCATTTAAAGGCTGAAAACTACTGTAGAGCTGAAATCTGTAACATTGTATATGAAGAATGTTCATGTTAAAAAGGTTTATAATTTACCATCACTGGAGATTTTGCTTTGCTTTGAGAAATGCTGACCAGGCTTGTTGGGTCGCAACTGACAAATGACATTTAATTACATTATCTTAGATCAGAGGTGTCAAACTCATTTTCATTCAAGGGCCACATACAGACCAATTTGATCTCATGTGGGCCGGATCATTAAAAAGATGGAGGGAAAGAAGGAAGGAAGGAAGGAAATAAGAAGGGAAGGAAGGAGGGAAGAAAGGTAGGAAAGACAGACAGTGAAGGAGGGACAGACAGACAGATGGAAGGAAGGAAATAAGGAAGGACAGACAGAAGGAAGGGAGGAAAGAAGGAAGGACAGACAGAAGGGAGCGAGGGAGGAAGGAAGGAAGAACAGAAGGAAAAAAGGGAGGAAGGACAGAAGGAAGGAAGGAACTAAGAAAGGAAAAAAGGAAATTAGAGAGGAAGGACAGATGGAAGGAAGAAAAAGAACACAGGATGGCAAGTGGGCCGGATCGCACCCCTCGGCGGGCCGTATCTGGCCCACGGGCCGCATGTTTGACACCCCTGCCTTAGATGATAACTCATGTTTATGCTAGCTGATAGGTGAAGCATATATCCACTGTGTACCTCAACAGAAGTGAAAAGTATTTAAAATCTGTCCATTTTCATTTTTTACTCTTCCAACCCAACATGCTTTCTTTGCAACCTGACCCTTTTTTTCTCTCACTCCCTCCTTTCCTGCATCCTTTCTTTCCCCCCCCCCCCACTGTGTGTCTGCTGTATCGGTACACTTGGACCAGACACATGAGGAAATCACCTAATTATCTTTACAATTACATACATCGTTCTGTCCCTGTCTGTATCTTCCTCTCCCCAGCAGGGTATAACATTTCCCCAAGAATAATTATTCCTTCTGTGTATCTCTTATTATTTTCTCTGCCTCTCTCTTTTTGTCTCCCGTCTCTCTCTGTGTGGCAGTGGTGTATGTGCGTGCACTTTATGATTACGAAGGCCAGGCAGATGAAGAACTCTCCTTCTCCGAGGGAGCCGTGATTCGCCTTCTGAGCCGCGACACTCAGACAGACGATGGCTTCTGGGAGGGGGAGCTTAACGGACGGGTGGGTGTCTTCCCCTCCGTGTTGGTAGAAGATCTCACAGAGAATGGAGAGAACAGTGGAGGAGGGACGGGTGACATACAGGTACAGTAACACCATCAATAATTTAAAAACAGCAAGGTCAAAGGGTACACATGCATGCAACGTCACACACATTAACTGACTGATGGAGGATTTGAAATAGCAACATGCTCATTGTGCTGTTCGGCGCCCCTCTCTTGAACCGAGCTGGAAATGTTCTCTTATCAGTCTTTCCTCAGGGCAGAAATACCAAGGATGAAGTGTAGTCTACTGTGCCACTTGTTTCCCACCAAACCCCCCCTCCCTCCCCTCCCCCCTCCTCCTGCCTGTTGTCCAGTTTATCTATCAACAGGGCAGAGTTCACAAACAGTAGATCAGCACTGCTGTGTTCCTGCAGCCCCCTGATAAAAACCCCACACAGCAATCACAGAGAAAGGTCTTATCTGTGGCACTGAGTGCTGCCCTATTAGAGGTTTAGCAACAGGAAGGATACGGCCTCTCCCTTCCTATAAGCCTGTAGACATAACACAACAACTCTTAACCGCTCTTAAGTCCAAATTTGAATCCTCCTGTTTCAGCAGAAGCTTCTGAACTAGTAAACTGGAAATACTGCTGTAAGCTGTTCTTCAAAATAACAACAGTTGGCTTTGTACTGTCTGCAATACGTCAAAGTGAACTAAATGACGTGCTATACACTTTTAACTTCTTGTTGTTGTTTAAATAATGCTTTATTAATCACAGGTGAGCTATAACTCAACTAGTTAGACCTCTTAACTTACTGTATATTGTTATGTAGGCCTTTCCTATTCCTCTTTTTTTTCTTGTAAACTAATCTGTTTTTAGACCGTTTTTATGATAATTATGATAATCATCAGGCCGAGATTCAACGGACATTTTCACCTGTAGCTTTTTTTTTCTTGTAGATTATAAAGAATAAACAACCAACTGTATTTTAGATTCTCTTTGGTTGAGATGAGTTGTTGTAGCTTATTTTGCCAATTGAACTAAATGACGTGCTATACACTTTTCACTTCTTATGAAATGTTTAAATAATGCTTTATTAATCACAGGTGCGCTATAACTCAACTAGTTATACCTCTTAACTTACTGCATATTGTTATGTAGGCCTTTCCTCTTCCTCTTTTTTGGACAGTTTTTATGATAATTAACAAACTGATAGAAGGATCAGAAGATATTCCCTTTAGTGCCGTCATCAGGCCGAGATTCAATGGACATTTTCACCTGTTGCTCTTTTTTTCTCGTAGATTATAAAGAATTTTTTGGAGTCTCTTTGGTTGAGATGAGTTGTTGTTACCAATTGAAGAAGTAAAAAACACGATTATACACACATTAGATCTGCTCTTCCCTGTATGTGAAATGTTACAGATTCAAAGTGAGAGCATAGCAGGAAATGATGGATTTCTTTACTCTTGCCTCTTTTTTTTTTTAGATCTCTCCATCTTTGAAGCTTCCATCTTCGCTCCCGCATCTTCCGTTGTACGACCAACCTCCCATCAGCCCTTTCACCAGCCCCGAGACCTCCACCCCACCTCCTCTTCCACGTTCACCCTCCGCCGCACTCAATGGGGAGCACAAGCCTCCATTGCCGACCTCGTCACACAAGGGACCGAAAGCCAACCACAGTAAGATAAATACACAAACAGAATCAAGATCATTTCATTTATCGGTCATTGATGGTCACCGCAGGTTTTATTTATTGTCTCTTTCTTTTTCTTTTCTCTGAAGATCAAAGTTCTGGCAGGAGTCCAGTGTCTCCAGGATTTCCTCAGACTCAGCCGCTTCGATTCACTCCCGAAGGAGGACCGGGCAAACTACGACCTGTTAGTGTAAAAGTCGTGTTTTTTCACAGCTATGATGTCAAGAGTTAATGATCCAGGATGATAAGTGTAATGCAGGGGTGTCAAACATGCGGCCCGTGGGCCAGATACGGCCCGCCGAGGGGTGTGATCTGGCCCACTTGCATCCTGTGTTCTTTTCCTTCCTTCCATCTGTCCTTCCTCCCTACCTTCTTTTTTTCCTTTCTTAGTTCCTTCCTTCCTTCTGTCCTTCCTTACATCTGTCCTTCCTCCCTTTCTTCCTTCTCTTCTTCCTTCCTTCCTCCCTCCCTTCCTTCTGTCTGTCCTTCCTTCCTTCTTTCCTTCCTTCCTTCTGTCTGTCCTTCCTTCCTCCCTCCCTTCCTTTCTGTCTGTCCTTCCTTCCTTCTGTCTGTCCTTCCTTCTTTCCTCCCTTCCTTCTGTCTGTCCTTCCTTCTTTCCTCCCTTCCTTCCTTCTGTCTGTCCTTCCTTCTTTCCTTCCTTCCTTCCGTCTGTCTGTCCATCCTTCCATCTGTCTGTCTTTCCTACCTTTCTTCCCTCCTTCCTTTTGCCTGTCTTTCTTTCCTTCCCTTTTTATTTCCTTCCTTCCTTCCTTCTTTCCCTCCATCTTTTTAATGATCCGGCCCACATGAGATCAAATTGGTCTGTATGTGACTCCTCTTGGCTTCAAGCTTGTTTTCCTCGTGATTTAATTTGACACATTTATTTCAGTGTTTCAAGACAAATATCATAGTATGTGTCATGAGCTTAGAGGCAGTTAAGGTGTCTGTTAGATTAAATATTAGAAAAGCTGCTTTTCCAGAGATAAGATGTTTAAGTAGATACTAAAAATTGATCCGAGCCATTTTTACAGTTTCTTATAAAGTGTGAAATGTAGAATATGTTCAATTGTAAGGTTATCTGGATCATCATCGTTGTGATGGAAACAAGATGCTGGTTATAGTGATTTGTGTGTTATGTATCTTAGTGTAACTGAGGGGTTTTTTCAATTAAAAATGCAGTGTTAATTAAAAAAAGATTAAACTAAATGTAGCCTTAATGGAGAATTTAAATATTTCTAATTTTATGAGGCATGCTTTTTAGAGATAAAAGGTTTATGTCCTATAGCAGGAATATGATCATAAGCTGTTGGTCAAATTAAGAAAAGTAGGCCATCTCTGTTTTTACTCAATTTGTTCTCATTCTCTCTAACTTAAATTTAATATGTTTTTCTTTCACTGCTTCAGGTACGCGCTGCTCCTCCTCCACCCAAACAGCACTCCCGCCGACAGCAGGAGAAGAGCGACAAGACAGAGGAGGTGGAGATCACGCTGGTGTGACAGACAGACAAGCTGGCAGGCGGTTATAGACACACACACAATATAAACAGATGACAGACAGACGTATTCTACACGCTGGGGAAAACTAACCTGCTCTGAACTGAACTGAGCTTAAATAAAGTGATGTGAAGTAAACTGAACTGAACCACGTCAACCAACCCCCCCCCCCCCCCAAAAAAAAACTCCTCTCCCCCCCTACCTGCCCCCAAGCCATTCCACATCTTCTGTTATCCTCAAGTTGAGGAGGAGGGCAGAGAAAAGGGGGACAAGGCAGAGTATCCAATTCAATAATCTCCGTATTAGCTTCCTAATGAAGTGCAGCAGTAGCCGCCCCCGCGTTCTTCTCCGCCCTCCCCCCGTCCCCCCCGTCCTTCCATTCTTGCCTTAAAACCCCCTCACCTCATCGGGGCAGCAAACCAGAGCACACTGAAGAGGAGGAAGAGGAGGAGGAGGAAGAATGTTTGCAGAGGGGAGGAGTGTGAGGAAAACTTGGTGATGGGTTTGGCCAGTTTTCTTTTTTTATCTCGTTAAGCTTACTTAACAAACGTATTTAACGGTGGATTATCTCGCTGCACAGGCAGAGCGCTCTGTTACATTTGAGAAACTTCCATTTTTCCAAATAATCATGAAATATTAGAAGTTATCGAGCCACAAATCTGATCAAATGTAGTGAATTTTATACATTTTATACCGTTTCAGTCAAATTAATCCTTCAACACCAACTAATCTGCTCTAATTTAGAGCTTTTATTTTCATTACAAATTAATCTATTGATTATTTTCTTCAATAATTGATTAATTGTTTGGCCTATAAAATGGTGAAGTCATCACTGTTTTCCAAAGTTGAGGAAGCTGGAGCCATTTAAAAAAAAAAAAAATCAAAATAATTGTATTGAGTATTTAACAGTACGGCGACTAATCTATTAATCAACTGATTGTTGCAGCTCTAGTTTATTTATTTTTTACTGTTTCATTTTTACACATTTATTCACACATTCAGTCATTTACCTGTTCTTTATGTTTGGCATTCAGATGTAGTATAAGCATTGGGACATTTTGTTTATATGTGGACTAATGAACAAGGCTGTAAAGGCTAACTAGCTAAACGCACTGACCAACAGCCCTTTTTCAGCTAATGCTAGCTACCTAGCAGAAGCTAACAGTTCCATTAAAACTATGGATGTTTTGAATTTAGTGTGTTTGACATTATGATTGAAAAAAACAAAAAACAAACATTTGATCCCACACGTTTAGTTTAGTTTATTTGGATCCCCATTAGCTGTTACCCAGGCAACAGCTACTCTTCCTGGGGTCCATAAAAGATGACGCAGTAAAGACTTGTTTGTTTTGTGATCCATGAAGAAGAAAAGAAGAAGCACTTTACTACATTTTTGTCCATGTCAGGCCTCCATAAGAAGTGAGCTTAATGAGTAAAAAAAAAAAAAAAACTTGCCAAACTCGTCACGTTTTGGAGTGCAGTTGGGGTTGAAGCAAATGGACAGAGAAACTGGGTGGTGTGTGTGGGTGCAGCGTCCCTCCCCACCCTTTCCCTCGCCATATATAGTCCTTATCATCATACGTATTCAATGTGTATTAGTACAGTACATTACTGTTGTCATAGGAATGTTATGCACAGCGTTTCATATAGACTAACTCAGCTGAATGGATTACCATGTCTGATATGTAGTGGAAGTTTTATCCTCATCATATACTGAAAGGGCATTGTAAATACAGTACGGAGGGAGAGATAAAAGGAGAGACGGGAAGGAGAAGAAGACGACAGAAAACGACAGAAAGGAGAGGCTGGATCCTCCCTTCTGCTCCCTATCTCACACTTCTCCTCCCATCCCTCCCTTTCCTCCTCTCTCTAATGTCTGTCCTGTCCAATTGGCAGTCGGTGTGAATCAGTGGCTGTCATCATATACACACATACAGTTATATAATATTACACACACATTGTTATATATTTTCTTTGAGCGCCTGTGTCACTGATCGGTTCAGGAAGAGGCCAGAGGTGCTTTTTGAAGGCACTTAGATTGCCAGTATTCACTATGTGGTGACAAAGAAAAGTTTATTTCAGATGATATAGGGCACTGAACAAACAGTATTTTGGAGGAGTTGTGGAGTTTTTATTGATACACAGCTTTTATCCTTACAGATCATTATCTCCTTTCACATTGAATTTATTCCTTTTTGTAACATTGATCAGTTCACCCCATCACATTTCATCTCCATCACATTGCAAGAGAGAAAACTTAATGAACTTTTAAAAAGTCCAATATGACTTCCTTCCTTTCCTTCCTTCCTTCCTTCCTTCCTTCCTTGTGTTTTCCATTCCTGTTTTCTTTGATCAATGATGGCTGATACAGAAGAAATGTATAAAAAAATAAATATACATTGTGCTAAAATGGACAAAATTAGCTAATGACATTCAAGTGGAGCTAAGTACAATTATTGTGTTTTTTTTACTCACAGTAAAATAAATCCCCCCCTACACCCCCCCACCCCTTAAATACCCTTCAAGCCTTTAAACTCCTTGCCAAAAAGGGCAGTGTAGCACTTTTATTTATTTGTACCTTCCCTGGAAAGTAGCAGTACCTTCACATAGCATCAGAATGGATAGAAAGGACAGACGACGTCAGAGCTGCTCTACTCATTCTGACTCTATGGCGGCGGATCCTCTTTGTTTCAGTGTGACTGATTTTTTTTTTTTTTTTTTTTTTTTTTACTTCTCCGCTCTTCTAAAGTAGCTGGAGACAGATAACTGTGGACAATGTAATTTGGTGTTTTTCTTAACTTATAAAAACAAACAGAGAAAAAGATGATTACAGTAAAAGGGAGATTCTGAATGAAGACATGGAGAGAATGTAGTTTTTGGTCTTTGAGATAGGCCTGACTGTTTGCGTGTGTGATTGTTTATAGGAGAGAGGAGGAATTTTAATCAGATTTATTTTTATTGTTTGTTTTTTTTTTTACTCTGAAGATGGTGGCCCAGCTCCTAACTACATATTTACTGTACTCACTAGGTTTTGAGTTCTTAGAGTATTCACAGTGAATACATTAGGAAGATGATCGTACTGATACTGAACTTGTGTTTGCAGGTGTTGTGGATAATTAAAACACATGATTAAATATGTGTTGCTTTATCTTTCAAGGTGTTTGTGGCCTCTGCACATTCTTGTATCCTTACCTAACCCCTCAATGTAAAAGTGCAAACTACATTTAATTCATTGCATACTAACTGCAAAAAGTACGTTCTGAATAAGTATGTAGTTTGGAGTTGGGTCACAGCTTTACAGTACGCCCTCTAAAGTCCTCATCTGGGATCAAACTGATTTCCTCTGTTCAAGGTGGAGGTAAATTATGTCAGAGGAAAGCGATGCAAGAAATGAAGAAAATACAAAATCACTTCTTTTTTTTTTTTTATGCATCAGCTTTTAGAAACATAACATTTTGTGTAGCATCCACGCCTAACAACTTTAAACACACTGGACTGGAATCAGTAACCATTTCAGGTCCGAACCTCTGCTCCTCTGCTGCTGTTGGAACAAGCGTTGACTTGTGACAGTGTCGTCAAGGTTACTTGAACAGCAGCCTCTCCTTGATCTCTCTGAGATCTTCATTTATAACAGCTTTCAAACTTGTTTTGAAGTTTATGGTTTACAACAGAACTTCCCATCATAAGTGCTCGATCAGTCTATCAATTATAAAATTTATGGCAGGATTATTTTCCCTTTCTAACAGTCCTTCTGGTCCGCTACAGTGTTTAATTGTTTGGTATGAGCCTATTTTTGGTTTTTATGTATTATATAATTCTATTTTTTGTTTTCATCCTTCGATTTGGAGCAGCTGCATAGCTGCTATTATTAACGATGTGATGGAGCAACTGGCCTTCTCTCTCTTCACAGACTGTTGCCATGGTGACAATAATGAGAACAGGTGCAAAAGTCTTTCTGCATATTATTATTGGCTGTACAAAAAAACAAAACAAAAAAACAAAGTTTGTATTTATTGTGTACAAATGTTAATTAATAAAAAAATATGGGAAATTTTCTCTGTTGTGTGGGTCTGTTAATGTGATCGACTGATGCTCGTGTGTGTGTGTTGTGTAGACGTTCCAGTCACTAGGAATGGGTGTGATCATGATCGCTCACTCTGTAAACACCCGAGGCTAGAATTTCCTGAGTTCAGCAGGAGGGAAAAGAGAAACACACTGCACAGAGGACAAACAGCAAGTGTGAACTTTAAATTTGGCCCATGAAAGCCTCTATGTGAACTCGTCTTTTTAAACTTATTTTTTGAAACAGCTGTTGATCAGACATGTGCTCCAGAAGGAAACAAATGGACCGATCTTCTAATTCCAGTTACAGGTCGTCCTGTGTGAAACTTTATCTGTGCTCCAACCCAGAGGGTACGTTTATGAAACTTAAGTATCAGCACAATGCTCAGACATTTTAAAGCCAGTTGATGTTTGTAATGTTTTGGGGAACAGATGATGATATCTTGTGTGTTTATGTTCTGTTTAGATAGTATTATGGAGCGCAGAGCTCTGAGAGAGTGTGTGTTCCCCGAACTTAGAGAGCGGTGCAGACACACACTGGGAGTGGACTTCAGGGTGAGTAAACATGAAATTTACTAAATCCTGCTGCCTGCATAGAAAAAAAGTCAATTATAGCTGCTGTCATCATGCAAGTGTGTGCATGGTCAGATGTTGCATTTAGGGAAGTGCTACTTTTTTAATTTCATCCTGTTCCCTGGTACTATTATTGACTGTCAGAACAGAGAGGGGGAGATGTTTTTTAATCAAGGTCCACTGGACAAAAACATTGTAACTGTATCTTCAATGAGGAAAAGAAAGATTACAATTTAACATCAAATCTCTGGCAAAAAGTCAAGTTGCAGGCATAAAGTTATATAATGTCATTTTCTTTAGTCTGCTGCTTTTTTAAGTCACGTATTTGCCTGTGTGTAAACCTTATATGAATACACTGTCTGAATTCAAAAGCAGATGTTTGTATTATCTCAATTTATGTCTGCAACTAACAATTATTGCCATTCTGTGTGAATCTGTCAGTTACGCCAGATATTGAATTCATTAAAATATAAATTATTTTGTTCATTTAAAAAACTTTTCAATTTACTAAAATAATAATTTAGAGTCACTACCTGATGCATGAAAGTTACAAACATGGTATCTACTCTCCCGGTTAACAGGTGTGTGTCTGTGTGTGTGTGTGTGTGTGTGTGTGTGTGTGTGTGTTTTACTCTTTCACACCATGACTCCCAGAGATGTAGTCAATTCTAGTCAATTTAACATAATTTGACCAAAAAAAAAAGAGGAAGAGCAGCAGCTGTTAAAGCCACTTAGTGCATCATGTCAGTGTGTGACCATTCATGTGGGTGTGTGTTTGTGTGTTTGTGTGTGTATGTATTAAATAACCTCGGGGGCAGTTCTACCTGCGCATTGTGCCATTTCTATTCAGCAGCATGTGTAATTAGAAAGATGGCAGCATATGATACTGAGCCACAACTTGTTATTACATCTCACAGTGTGCTTTTCATCCACTAAATTATACCTGTCATCTCTGCTCTGGATTATTTTTAACTATTAGGTTGTGTGTGTGTGTGTGTGTGTGTGTGTGTGTGTGTGTGTGTGTGTGTGTGTGTGTGTGTGTGTGTGTGTGTGTCTGCAGGTGATAGACCCGTATGAATCCAGTGATCCAAGTCGCTGGCCAGATGAAAACACCAGACAGCAGCTGATAAAAGAATGCAGAGAGAGCTCAGCTGGACCTTTTCTACTGGTAAATACGTCTCTAAGATTAAAGGACAAGTTCACAAAATTTCAAGTCTATCCTTAAACAGCAGTCAGGTGTCCTAATTAACTTTGAAATATGTTTTCTTGCTGCAATTTTTCCTCTTGTTCATATTGACCATTAAAGAATCCCCTGATAAAGCACTTTTGCTCTGTTTTATAGTTAGTTAAATCATCTTTCAAAATCATTGTCTTTGTAGTGCTGAATTCCTTTATTTTGTTAGGATCCTTCCACAGCAGGAAAACACTGGTCGTCAAGACTGTAACTATGGAAGATATTAGATGTGGTTAAAATCGTAACGTTTCATCACCACGACAACAACTTAGCTATTTCAGCCTGTGGTCTCAATCAAGATCATTCAAACAAGTTTATACTGAAAAGCTTGTAACTATGGAAGATATTAGATGTGGTTAAAATCAAAACTAACTATCATGTAACTGGAAAGTCTCCGATTTCATCACCATAACAACAACTTAGCTATTTCAGCCTGTGATCTCAATCAAGACACAATTTTTTCCACCTAAAGTCTCTTAAATTTGACCAAAGATTAACACTCAGATACTTATTTGTCAATTTACTCATTGAACCACTTCCTAATTCTAGTATCTAAAAGTCAAACAATCTCTGGCACAGTCAAGATTCAACCCCTGAACTTCAACCATCAGGAGAGTTTCCATACACTATATTAATTAAATAATAAAATGCCACATTAATTTCCAGGAAATAAGAACAATGAGTTCCTCCTAAGTCTCATGAATCCACAAAAACTTAGTCTTATCATGCATTTTTGTGCTGTTGTTCCCTCTGCGTCCACACGGCGGTGCTGCAGGCGCTGGTCGGACATCAGTACGGCAAAGCCAGCCTCCCTGCTCAGGTGGAGGTGCCAGAGTACCAGATGCTGCTGCAGGAGAGCCAGCAGGCGGGTGTCAGTACTAAGGAGCTGGAGAGAGTTTACAAGAGAGACGAGAACGCCATCCCTCCCTCCTACTGCCTGACACCTTCACACACACACACCTGCAGCACTCAGGTACTCTGAACATCAGATATACACCTTTAATCCACTTATTCAGCTACCATATTTACTGTCAGATTAAATTATAGTGAAGATTTTCTGGTTTGGATAATGTGAGTAAAAAAGATTGCATTAAAGATCTTAAAATATGTTACAATTAATGCTATGTTTAAGTATTTATTTCTATGGGACCATATGAGAAATGTAATTTAATATTCTAAATATTTAATAATCCTAGATGTTATCATGTATTTATATCCTATATATCAGTATTTCAGTATGTGATGGTATTTTAAGTATAATTGCTCTGTGAAATGATAATTACTTCATTAATTAATCACTTGCTCTTCTTTTTTCTTTCTTCTTCTTTTTCTTTTTTGTACTTCTGAAACTGTGGTGCTGTTTTTTAATATAAATATATCTTGGCTGTTTTTTTCTGATCAGCAGGCAGATGTTAAAAATGAAGAAGAGAACAAGATGGAGGAAAAAGAAGAAGAGTTGAGGAAGGTGTTACAGTCCGCTGTGACTCTGTGTGTCAACAGTGGTTTTCTAACTGCAGAGAAAGCTCACAAGTATCACAGATCAGGTGAGTCAATGTGTTTTAACCACTTAACGCACGCTGTTCCGTCTACGGGACGGGACGGATGTTAGGAGGTAGCCACACGTTCTTCTGAATGTTTTAAACACCAACCCTTAAACATATATATTCATGCCGTACATTGTTGGAAAGCTTAGATTGTCCTGATTCATTCAAGACCACTCACGACTTATATGGTTGCTCACAGCCGTAATAGTATTAGCGATTAGCTCGGCTAGCCCCTGAGCTAAGTAAGAAAAGCTATAATGCCTACATACCTTCAAAGTCTTCCCTTTATCCACAACGATCATCTTATGACTCAGGACTTTCTGTACAGCTCGCCAAGTATCCATTCTTGTGAAATATGAAATCCGTTTCCATAAAACCGAAATACTTTCCTCAATATGTCAACATGTATTTAGTCCAACACGTAACGTAATAACACAAATAACAAACCATATACGGTCCGTTTACGTCATTTCCTGACCTGCACGTCCATCTCAGAGTACACGTGACTAGATGTTTACGACCGTGAGTCTCTTCTGCTTCTGACGACACCACACACAAGCCAATCGGTGTTTAGGATTAGGCATGGACATACCTGCTGAAAAAAAATTCATCTTTTGGTCTTTTGACTCCAAATGTGGACTGCATGAAGCCAAGACCTGTGGCTGTGGCCTCATTGTGTCTATATCCTGCTGAGAGGTCCCTGAATGTCTGTACACATGTCATTGTAAAGGCAAACCTATGGACGAGTAAACAACCCCATCATTGTAACCTCTGCCACTCTTTGTCAGTAAGTCACAGAATCACACAGACACTTTTACAAGAATCCTGAGAGTGTTTCCTTTCCAATGATACCAGACACATCTCTGAGTCTCAAACTATGTGGGATCTGTGCTGCTCACAACTTGGGTATGTCGTTTAGGCTAACAGCATAAAAAACAGGGGTGTACAGTATGTCTGTGTGGATGTGTGTGTGTTTGCTCTATAGGTTCAAGAATAAATAGTTGTTGTTCCCTCTCTCCAGCCCTGGATGCAGATCTGCGGTTTGCTCTGGAGGGTCGTCCTCGTAATGACATCATCAGACGCTGCGTAGTTTACGTTCACACGGTCGTCAACGCTAAAGGACAGCAAATGAAGGGACAGATGAGTTCAAAGCTGGAGCCACAGGCAGAGGCAGAGGAAGAGGTGATACACTGACATTTACTTATTGAACATGAACGATATGAGTCATAGAGGAAAATATGTTTACCTGGTCAGAGCGAGACTAACTTTAACCCTCCTGTTGTCCTCGAGTCAAGGAAAGAAGGGAGGGAGGGAAGGAGGAAGGAAGAATGGAAGGGAGCGAAGAAAGGAGGAAGGAAAGATGGAGGAAAGGAGGAAGGAAGGAAGGTAGGAAGGGAGTGAGAAATGAAGGAAGGGATGGCAGGAGGATGGAAGAAAGGAAGGAAGGATGGAAGAAAGGAAGGAAGGTAGGAAAGGAGGAAAGGAAAGAAGGAAGGGAGGGATGGAGGGAGGGAGGAAAGAAGGAAGGAAGGAAAGGAGGAAAGGAAAGAAGGGAGTGAGGAAGGAAGAAGGAAGGGAAGGAAGGAAGGAATGTAGAATGGAGGGAGGGAGAAAAGAAGGCAGGAGGGAGGGAGGGAGGGAGGGAGGGAGGGAGAAAGGAAAAGAGGAAGGGGGGAAAGAAGGACAGAGGAAAGAAGGAAGGGAGGAAAGAAAGAGAGAAGGAGGGAAGGAAAGAAGGAACAGTCAAAACAGACAGGGTCAATTTGACCCGAGAGGACGACACAAAGATTAACCTTTAAGCTCTGAAAATTATTCCTGAATTAATCGATACAACACTGATGTTCTTATTATCTCCATTTTGGAAAAAAAATAATCATTTTAAAATCTGAATATGTGGCTCTTACATGTCAGAAACCCTTTTTATTACAGAAGGAATAAATGAGGCTTTTCAGAAACAACACATACAGTCAAGATCTAACTGATATGCATGAGGTTATTTTAGCTTATGAATCACCTCTTTGAACATTTATTATCAGACATCAAAAATTAAGATTCATGTGAATATGAAAAGAAAAGCGTGACATCATCATACTTTCAAAGGAAATGTACAAAATGAGTGCTCTATGGCTTTTATTGTTATGGTAATCTGAAATGTCTCTCACATGTGTTTAAATATACTATAGACACATTTTATGGATTTTTAGATAAGATTGTCACTTTTGTAGAATATCAAAAGAAGCAGAATACTTTCTTTCCTCCAGGTGCAGAATGTATTAAACATGTCACAGAAAGTCTCCTCTCTGTATTATTCAGGCATCCCCTGAAAGTTCAACTCCCACTGACCGAGAATTACTGTCAGAGATTTGTGACAGCTTCCTCCGTGGCCTCATCACCTCCTGCCGGCTTCTGGTCTACACCACTACCACTGAGTGTGACCGTCGCCATGGTTACACCACAGCCAGGAGGCGAGGCTATGCTGAGTCTCTCTGCCAGCAGGTGCGCTCTGACCTGGCCGAGTTGATTGGCGGCTTAAACGTCTCAGGAACCGGTGGAGACTCTCACCCGGGTGACGCTTTGGCTCGAGAGCAGGCTGAGCAGGAGGAACTTTGCACCACGCTGTCAAGATTTTATGACGTCATACGGCCAGAAGAGGAAGAGGTCAGGATGAAGGGTTTTTTTTTTTTGAAGATGAAATCTGTAGCTATGATCTCTGTTGTCTTTTAATAAATCAGATCTGATGTTTGTGTGTACTTAACCTTCCTGTTGTCCTCCCGGGTCAAATTGACCCGTCTGCTTTGACTGTTCCTTCCTTCTTTCCTTCCTTCCTTCCTTCCTTCCTTCCTTCCTTCCTTCCTTCTGTCCTTCCTCTCTCCTTCTCTCTTTCTTTCCTTCTTCTCTCTTTCCTCCCTTCTTTCCTTCCTCCATCTCCCTTTCTTCCTTCCTTCTGTCCTTCCTCCCCCTACCTTCCTCTCTTTCTTCTTCTCTCCTTCTTTCCTCCCTCCCTCCTACCTTCTTCCCTTCCTTCCTTCTTTCCTCTGTCCTTCTTTCCTTCCTTCCTCCCTCCCTTCCTTATTTCCTTCCTTCCTCCCTCCCTTCCTTATTTCCTTTCCTCCCTTCCTTCCTTCCCTCCTCCACCCCCCTTTCTTCCTTTTGTCGTTCCTTCCTTTCTCTCTCCTTCCTTCCTTCCTCCCTTCCTCCTACCTTCTTTCCTCCCTCCCTCCTACCTTCCTTCCTTACTTACTTCTTTCCTCCTTCCTTCCTTCCTTCCTTCCTCCCTGCCTTCTTTCCTTTACTCCCTCTCTCCCCCCTTCCTTCCTTGACTCGAACACAACAGGAGGGTTAACATATATTATAAATATCTCTCTTTGCTGTGAATTTAATTCTGATGAACCTCAATGCCAAAAAAGTTAAGCTGCAACATAACATCTCTGGAGTTTACTATTCATTGGTTGCAGATTAAAGCATATGTGGAGCAGAGCGACCACCAGGGCCCGTTAGTGGTCACTGGAGGGCCGTGTGCAGGGAAGACAGTGCTGCTGGCACACTGCACTCAACAGGTACGTGGACTCATAAATAAATTATGAAACTCAGTTCTATCAAAATTACGTTTCTGTTTGCTGTTACAATATTTTAACAGACATTTTAAAGTGTATTAAAATGCTAATATACATGAACTCCCATCAACTCCACCTTTTCAGGAGACATCAAAAGAATGGGTAGAAATAATTATTCACAGTTAAGTATGATGGGCATTCATTAATGTTCTTTTTGGATATCAATTGAGCAATTTACAAAGAAGACAGTTTTTTAATACTCTGCTTATTTGTGATTTCAATTGATTTAGTTAGAGGCACTTTAGAGATTGAAGAGATTTAACACAGAGGCAATGAGAAGAGTTTGGTTCTAGTGTCTAGCGGTTTTATCAGTTCATCAACAAATATATCAGTTACAAGCAAACCCAAGGGCAAAACAATGCTAACACAATGCTAACATGCCAAGTGTTTTTTCTCTCCCCACAGATAAAGTCTTGGCTACAAGACAACAATCCTGTGGTGGTCACTTACTTTACCAACTTCTCAAGCAACCCCTCTCCGAAGCACCTGTTGTCCAGCTTGTGTTATCAAATCATTTCTCACTACTCGTCCTCTACAAACTTTTACATTGGAACTGACCCTGATGATCCTAACTATACAAGTAACCAAAAAGACTCCAACTGCTCCCCTCCAGCTAATCTCGATCCTCATCGAGAGCCCAATGCTGAGGTTTCTGACTGTAACCCAGACCTTAAAACTGAGCCCTGTGTAGTTCAGGAAGGCCCCAAACATGTCGTCATAAAACCTGACGTTAGTCTATCTGAGCTTAAAAAACATCTCTCCTCTCTCATGTCCCTCCTGCCTTCTCCCAAACAGCCTTTAGTTCTGATCCTTGATGGCTTGGATCAGATTGGAAACAGCTTTGCAGCACAAATCATTGAGAGCTTACCGTCTCCCCTTCCTCTTGGAGTCAAACTCATCCTCTCAGTCTCCTCCAACCAAACTCCTGTTCTGCAGGCTGTCGGACTACATTACCCACAGTGCGGTCCACCTCCCTCTGTTTCCGAGGTCAGTGAGAAGAAGTCAGGATATGTGTGTGTCCGGTTGGGGTTGGCCGACAGGAAACAGTGTGTGAAGATGTTGACGTCGCTGCTGAGCAGCTTGGGGAAGAGGGTGACATCAGGGCAGCAGGCGCTAGTGAACCAGGCGCTCGTTTCATGTGGTCTGACTCTCTACGCTCGTCTCCTGCATGTGCACACATCTCTCTGGCAATCTGGTATAACTGATTAGAGTTTAAAAAACACACTTGTGATAATTACCTTGATTTTCTCTCTCTCTCTCTCTAACCCTTGTCTATTTCTTTCCATCAGATTCAGAGGTGACTGAGTCGTCTCTTCATGATGGCGTCCATTCATCCATTTCTGCACTGCTGGATCACCTCGAGCAGAAACATACGTCTGGTCTCGTGGCTTGTGCCGTCTCTTACCTAAGCCTCTCCAGGGCTGGGCTCACAGAGGCAGAGCTCACTGATCTCGTGTCCAGCAATGACAAAATACTGGCTGAGCATGTACAGCAGGATCAAAGGGTCACACAAGTAGACGTAGAGAGACTTCTTTTAGATTTGAAGAGCTTTCTCATCCGGAGGACAGTTTCAGGGTCGCAGGTTTTGCTCTGGGTGAGCAGGCATTTCAGGCTGGTCATTGCTAAGCGGTATTTAGTCACTCATGAGGCAAGGAGGGAAATTCATTCAGACATGGCGGATTATTTCAGCGGCCGATGGCCTTCTGGAAGTGCCAAACGACTTCTTGAGAACCAGAAATCAACAGTAAGCAAGGAGACAGCCCAAATGAATACATACATAGAGAGGCAGCCATGCAGCCAACCATTTGTCTTTACTTCCTCCTTCAAAGAGGCTGGCCGAGTTAATTTTAGGAAAATCATTGAATTGCCTCATCATTTGCAAGAAAGCAACAGGTGGGAAGAGTTAGAGCAGGGGCTGCTAATGTCATTAGGGTTTCATCAGGCTATGGTTCAAGCCAGACTCCTCAGGGATCTAGTAGCCATGTTGAAGATGGAGGAGAGGTCATCCACATTTACCTTCTCAAGAGAAAGAGCACTCCTAGCGAGCATACTGACATCTTCAGCTTGCGTCCTGCAGAGCTCACCCATGGAGCTGCTTACAGTGATGGAGATGAACCTCCTCCCTTTTCGAGAGGTGTTTCCCGCACTCAAAGGTTATGTCAGAGAGATCAGACAGGAGAGGAGGAAGAGAAGCAGTGGATTAGGTGTGGCGCTTTCTCCTGCTCCCTCCACTGTTGCCCCCATTCAGTATTTGCAGCGTGATGCAGGAGCCAGGGAGGTTTCTGTTACAGAAGCAGCTGCAACTGAGTGTGGGATTGTCGCAGAGGTCATGGATGATTGTTCAGCATGGATATGGAAAGGCTCTGGGTGTGACATAGCTAAGTTATCACTGAGCTGTGAGCAGGAGGAAGTGAAATTTGCGGGAGTGAAATGTAGCGGCCAATTCATGCTGCTCTCCACACAATGCAACAAGCTTTTCTTGTGGGATGTGACAGGCCCAGAAATGTTCCTGGAGCTTAAGGACCCTTTGAAAACAGAGTTTGCTGAGTCAAGCAAACAAAACAAAATCAAGGGTTTTGTCGCATGTCAGAAAAAGTTGTGTGTGTGGTGGAGAGGTGCGAGCTTTGTGAGTCTGTTTGATCCCTCTGGTGAGACTGTTACTCCTCTCCAGTGTCAGAGCTGTGTGACCTGTGTGGTTTGCTCTGCTAATGGCTCTTACATGTACTGTGGGCAGGAGGGAGGCACCATTTCTATATTTGACACAGACAGCAATAGTCTCCTTGGCACCTGTTCAAACTCAAACCGCAGTATGGTTGTATCAATAATCCTCTGTGAAGATAAGCAGGAGATGGCATGTGTTGACAGCACGGGGGAAGTAACCCTTTGGGACGTGGCAGCCAAAACACAATCACGCAGACTTGCCATAGAGCGCTTTACTGGGGATAAACCTAATATCGTCCTCAATACAGATTACTCAGATGAAATCAACACTTTATTAGTGTGTCAACGCAACCAGGTTACAATGTGGGATACATGTGACTGGAAGCTATGGGACCAGTTCTTGGCTCCACAGGGTAGGTCCTTCATTCAAGCAGTGCTCTCTCAGGATGGCCATCTTATCTTGGCTTTGCTTGACGCCTGTCCTGTGGTCTTGGCGTGGAGGGTCAGCACAGGGGAGTGTGTTCTTTCCTTAGAGACAATCAAGCAGCCTCTTACGCTCCTCAAAGTAGCCTCCGATGTCATATGTGTCACCCGTGACGGCTGCCTCTTAGCGTGGGATTCTGAGATGATATACGCTGCGGGTGCAGCTCTGAAAATGCAGCGTGGAGTGAAAGAAGTGGTGGTGGAAGAAACTGGGGTGTGGTTCTACACCACCGATGGGTCAGAAACAGTGTGGAAATGGAGCCTAGAAACAGGCCTTCCACATACTAACTTCTTGCATGATAGTCCTGTGGAAAAGCTGCGGGTTTCTCCAAATAATATTCGCCTTGTGACACTCTCAGTGGGAGAAATCTACGTTTGGGTCACAGAAACAGGGCAGAACATCCTGCGGATCAGTGGCAGCAGAGCTACAGACATCCTGATCGCACCAAATGGTAACTTTGGAGTGAGCATCTCTGATAGAGGACTGTCTCGGGTTTGGAAGATGGCAAATGGGGGCATAGTGTGTAACATACATACGTACTTATCTCACGCTCAGGTATCCCCTGAGAGCACTTTCCTGATTGGGTGTCGTCATGGAGATCTGCTGGCTGCTAGTCTGTGGTCAGGAACAATCAGCAAGCGTTTCTCCTGTGTGGAAAGCTCAGAGCAGGTTGTTGCTTTTCACACACTTTCAGAGCATCCAGGCTTTGTGGTGGTGATGGTGGCCACAGGGGGCTTGTATACCTGGAACGTTTCAGAGGAGACAATGTGCCAGCACTTTGAGCTGCCCGAGACGTTTCAGTGTCAGCCACAGGACTTCCAGATGTCCTCCGATGGGAGCTATGCTCTGCTGTCTATTGATAATGAAACCATCACCCTGCTGGACCTGTCTCAGGTCAGACTGTGCTCCTTTAAAGTAGAGGGTTCTGTCATAAAAGCCTGCTTGGACAAAACGGGAGGCTACGCTGCCTACATATTCCATCCTACCAGCAGGGAAAAAAGTTGTGTCTGTTACCTGCACGCGAGGCCCGTCCTCACAGTGATACGACTCTCAGATGGTGAAAGAGTAGGGAGTACGTTTCTGTCCAGTAACCCCTTGACACTGGTTATGCATGAGCAACAGTGTGTGTTTGTGGGTTTTGAGGATGGGTCTGTGGGTGTGTATTCGATTTCAGATCTAACCATCGGTGGGGAGGGGTTGGTTGGATACGGGGAAAATATGAATGGAGAGTTAAAGGAATGCGCCTTTGACAAGGAACCATTCAGATGTTTGCCTCTTGCCATCTCCAATATGACGTGGTCTTAGCTACACTTTTGAATAAGAATTGTGTTACACTGATATAAACATACTGTATATGTCTGTATGTCTTAAAATTCATTAATTGACTGTTAACCAGTGAACACATTTGTCCATAAACTGCAGTATCATTTCCTTAAGTGCCAGTTGGTAATGATAACGATGAGTCATCTTTATAGAGACACAAGCACAGGATTTATCTGAGTTTCATTTCTGGGAAAGCAAAACCAGTATGTGATCCTTATGTATGATATTCTTGACACAGCAATAATCTTTTCACATTTATTTGAAATAAAATTATTTGTTTTAAGTACTGTATTCGTTCATTTTGTATAAATTAGGCAATTTCACTTTTTTATATTTTGTATTAGTAAGAATTGGTTAATTATGTTACCCTTGCAAAAACATTGTGCCTGTACTTAAAAATAAAAAATGAAAATGGCCTTTTTCTGATCATGAGAATGAAGAAATAAATATTTAAAAAATAAATGCTTAATACAATGAAATGAAAGCTATCATCTCCTTTTGTTTATAATGTGTATTATTGTCATGCTGCCTTTGTGAAGCTCGTAAATTTGAAAACTCCAGGCATTTCCAACTAGTTGCACATATCTTTCTTTTACTCGGAAGTACAGAAAAGCACAAATTGTACCCTGTAACACAATCAGATACTGTGTTACTTATTTAAAACTGCTTCCACACGCAGCAGGCGCAGAATGAATAGTTCATCATACATTTTTCTGACGATAACACTCGCATCTCCAACTGCGCTTGAAGGCAGCACCAGTTGAGGTAAATAAGCCGCGCACTCTGCAGCTCAGTACAGGTGTAGCCATGGCGCAGGTGTACTGCTGGGGGGACAGCTCCAGTGGACAGTTTGGACCACAGTCTGCTCTCAGTCCCGTGTCCTGGTCAGTCCGATCTGTCATCACAGGGGTCTGCTGCGGGGAGAGACACACTTTATTCCTCACCAGGGATGGAGAAGTTTTATCCTGTGGGCACAACTCACAGGGACAACTTGGACGACAGAGTGATAAAGATGAAAGGACACCAGGTAGGTAATGATGATGCGTTTCTTAAATAAATTTAAAAAAAGAAAAGGCAGCTCCAAAGTCCACATAACAAGAAATATCCGCGAATATAATGGTAATTATGTTTTTTTGGGTTTTTTTAAGTTGAATTGGAGACAAATTAAAAACAATAAAAGTAGCCTACCATTTATACATTTGCTTTATTTCTTTCACTCGTGACTCACAAACTACAATACTGCATTATGTAACTTTCTTTGGTTCCTTTTTTATCAATATATCTATAGTTTCACTTTAGGCTGTGACTTCTCTTTTAGCTGTGAACCTCACCCGAAAGTACAGCATCCATACAAAGTGTTTAATCATTACCACACACACACACACACACACACACACACACACGTATATATTTATTACGCAGATTAATTAACTGAGGCTTGTTTCGGTTTCGTTTCTCTCTCGTCAGTCCGGGTTATGAAAGTTAACCAGAGACTGCATTTAAAAGTGCGTTGAGTTCATGTGCAAGTGGGAACGTTTGGCATTCAGGAGTTTGTTATTCATGTCATCTGGATTAATACTGTGGAGTTGCAACTGCAGAATAAAGTCAGCATAGAAATTCAGATATTTTGCTCAAATATCGTCAGTAAAATGTACGTGAAGTACTCTTTGTGCTGAACTGTGTAGCCTTTGTCTTTTTATTATTATATAGATCCTGTAGTGAACTACTGGATTTTGATTATTGATACAATTAAAAGCAGATTAGTGCTGTAGCTGGAGGTCATTTACCTTCTTTATGTACTGGTGTTTGATAATAAACATATATTAAATGTAGTAACATGCAAAGTAACTAATAAATACAGCTGTGGAATGAACTAAGTATATTATAGTATAATGTAGCATAACATAAAAATATTCAGTACCTCAAAATTGTACTTAAGTGCAGTATTAGATAGCATAAGTGAAGCTACTTAGTTGCTTTCCATCATAATAAACACATTTTCTGTCAGGTTAAGGCTTATGTCTGTATGCTATTCATTATGACACATCTTTATCCAGTTATTGTACAGTACAATATTGCATTTCATGTTACGTATTATATCTTGATGTGTATTTTTTAACCCATTATTTCCCGATTGACGTTCATGTGTTTGTGTGTGATCCTGTGTAAGGTGTTGTGCAGGGACTGGGTGAGGTGGTGATGGTGGCTTGTGGTCAGGATCACTCTCTGGCTGTATGTGCATCAGGATGCATGTACTCCTGGGGACAGGAAGAAAATGGCCAACTAGGGATGTCACCGAATGAAATGTGCTACAGTCACAGACCAAGGCAAGATCTAATTTTATAGAGGTCCATGAACGCAACACAGAGAAACATTTGAATGGCTTAACCTTTGTGTCGTCCTCCTGGGTCAAATTGACCGTGTCTGTTTTGACTGTTCCTTCTTCCTTTCCTTCCTCCCTTCCTTCCTCCCCATGTCCTTCCTTCCGTTCTTCCTTCCTTCTGTCCATCCTTCCTCCCTCCTTTCCTTCCTCCCTTCCTACCTTCCTTCTTTCCTCCGATCTTCCTTTCTCCCTCCCTCCCTCCCTCCCTCCCTC
This sequence comes from Scomber japonicus, assembly GCF_027409825.1. NCBI lineage: Eukaryota > Metazoa > Chordata > Actinopteri > Scombriformes > Scombridae > Scomber > Scomber japonicus. The sequence goes on along the minus strand of NC_070583.1, from coordinate 30,684,177 downwards.
CTACCTTCCTTCCTTCCTTCCTCCCTCTCTCCTTTCCTCCCTTCCTTCCTTCCTTCTTCCTCCCTCCCTTCCTTCCTTCCAGGACAACAGGAGGGTTAAACATATCTTATATCTCATCACATATGTTTTAAATTGCTTAACCTTTTATCATCTCATGTATTATAAATAGCCAAAGTATTGTAATGTAATATAATGTATATTGACTGAATTACATTAATTTGACTTCTTAGTCTATTTTATTTGCATTTCTGTTATCTTATCGTATCACATGTTGTCTTTTCTTAACATACAGTCAGGTGCCTTTGCCTTTGCCAGTACCAGTGATTCAGGTTGCATGTGGAAACTCCCACTCCTTGGCTTTGACTAGAGGTAAGATCCTGAACGCAGAGATAAGATCTGTCAGTACAGTTTCACAGTTTGATGGTTTAATGGTAGTGGTGTGGTGACTCAGAGCAGCTTATTTAATACCCCAATACTTTGCACGTTGCACCTATGATCAAGTTTTACTCACACATTTTTGAGAGCATAATCTCAAGGTTATAAAATGCACCACAGGTTCACTTGTGGATGACTAACAGAGCATATGGTCTGATTAGATTTATATTATGATCATAAATGTGTTTGCTAAGGACAATGCCTTTATATGCTAATGTGAATGTTTCCCACTGTCTAGGAGGAGACGTCTTCTCGTGGGGTTTAAACAGTCACGGACAGCTGGGTCTGGGGAAGAAGGTGTCACTGCAGTACACACCTGTCCTGGTGTGCGCTCTGAGCGGCGTACCAGTAACGCAGATATCAGCTGGAGCGAACCACACACTGTTCCTCACACTCTCAGGCCTGGTGTACTGCTGCGGGGCCAATAAAGAGGGCCAACTGGGGCTCAACAGGATTGATGAGAAGGGTAATTACATACTCATTCACAATTTCAGGCCTGTCTTCTTAGTAGTGTTTTGCTTGTTGTACATGTTAGATAGATAGATAGATAGATAGATAGATAGGTAGATAGATAGATAGATAGATTGATAGGTAGATAGAGAGCGGTATTTGTCTCCCACGTATACTGAGCATGCACACAATAAACATTATTCTGATTCTGGTTTTGATTCTCACAGGCAAAAAAATAAATCATGACTACTGCAATATTAACACGTGTCAAAAAAAAGTTAAATTAATAATTAGAAATATAATTAATATTAAAAATGGAACATCACACAATGTACAATGTAGAACATTTTAAGGTGACAAAAGGTATCTAAAATATTAAAAAAACTCATTATTGTTTTAAACTCAACATGCTGTTCCTTGTTTTTTCATTTCTTATCATCTTTAACAGGTAGATTCGGCGTGTGCATGGTACCTGCTCT
>NC_070583.1:30317813-30377813 GCF_027409825.1 Scomber japonicus | reverse complement strand
TCACACTCAGCTTTCTTGACGCCAACACGTCAAGAAAACCCGCTCTATCGTCATCAAACTAAACTGAATGTTAGCAACTATTAGCAGCTCCTCAACCGACAGCCGCTCAGTCACGAGAAATGTATATAACCAAGCCAACAATACTTTCAAACATGGACACCTGAAGATTTACCTGAAGGTCGACTCATGGTATACTTCCACGATCGAGACTTGTTTATGTTTTAGATTAGCAGTGGCATACACACACACATACACACATGCTCCATTCAGTCACATGCCAGCACAAGCATGCCAAGCACAAATACCTACCATGCTCCAGTAAGGAAAACCAGCTCTTGATATGCTTTTTTTTAAATTGTGAAAACCAGTTGTACAAAATAAATACTTTTACTCCACTCCTAGTTGCGAGTATCCTCCCTGCTCCTCCCTTTCTCCGTCATTACAGTACAACCTCCTTGCCTATTGTAAGGATTTTAAGATGAACCTCTAAAGAGCCCTGACCATCCAAGCAGAGAAACACCAGAACAGGACTGCACAGTTAAGACTTATTTCATCAAAGAAAGGCCAGCCTGATGGCTCAAAGGGAAGATGAATATATCTTTTCCCCTTTGGTGCACTTTCATTAGCTAGTCCGTTTGCTCACTACTCTGTGTAATATGACCATGCCATAACATGCTCCCTCAAATCTGCTCTGCTTCTATTCAAATTGTAATGTACCGACGTTTCAAATTGTACCAATGACTACAAAACTGGGGGCAGACGTTGATGCACCATACATGTAGTTAGGGCACAGCAGGGTTTATGGTGTTCATAGCAGGCCGAAAAAGCAATGACTATGGCGAGTTCTTCCTCATCACCAAAAGCAGCATAAACGACTTGTATGAGCATCCCAGCATGACAAAAAAGATAATGTTCTTCTCAATAAGGTTATCTGTAACTTAATAGAGATGGAAATTTTGTAACCTCGGGGTGGAGGGATTGCTTGGTAAAATTTGATTTTAGCATGAAATCAGTATACTGTATCTACAGTACGGGGCCTGTGTTCGGTGCCATGGAAACATATTCACCTCAGATAATAAGGTTAGAGTGGTTGTAATTGATATTAAATTTTCAATTACTATGAATAAATAAATAATACAATAAATAAATAGTCAAGAATCCTGTAATGCCTTTGAAAAAGAATAGTTAAAGCTTTGCTGGACTGTGACTCGTGTCATCCTCCCGGGTCAAATTGACTCTGTCTGTTTTGACTGTTCCTTCCTTCCTTCCTTCCTTCCTTTCCTTCCCCCGTTCCTTCTTTCCTCTGTCCTTCTTTCCTTTCTTCCTCACTCCTTCTTCCTCCCTTCCATCCTTCCTTCCTTCCTTCCTTCCTACCTCCCTTCCTTCCTTCCTTGACTTGAGGACAACAGGAGGGATAAACACTTTATTTCCTGTATTTAGATGTCTATCAATATGACGTATCACTGTGTACAATTTGTTGATTCAAGATACATTGTGACCTAAAGAGAGTGATATGAGGTGATGCCATTGACCGGTTTTAATTTCCTGCTGAGTCATTTAAATTCAATGACTAAATTAGTTTTTTTGAGATTGTTAGTATTAAAATTTGGTCATCAGATCATTTTTTCTTAAAACTGAAACAGCATCTTCTTAGTTAAGTTTTAAATGTAATCCTTGACCCACTATTTTAGGCCTGAAAGCAGCAAGAAACTACAAGACCAAAACTCTACTCTGATGCTATTATAATGTGCAACCTAGCTATCTTCTATTACCAGTAACTGAAAAACATATTACAAGACTGACAAACTGATATGAGCTTTTACAGTCAAATGAGACTTTTCCAAATGACTTCCCAGCAGAGCTGTGCAGTGCAGTAGTTTAGTGTAACAGGTTCAGGACAGAGCAATCTTCCTTCTTTTTTTCTGGCTTTTGAAGATATTATTCATCATGACAAACTGTTTTGCCCTGAGCCATATGAATAAAATTTTTAAGTAACAGAATTCTGTGGTATTTGCCTTTAAGTGAAGCTACATAGGCTTGGGTTTGCTATTTATCTTCATTGGCCTGGCTCAGCCTTTCCCCCTGGGCGCCCTATGGCTGCTGTCAGGTTGTACAGTAAATCGTGACTGTGGTTTTAAATCCTTGCAACGGTCTCTGCTGTAAACGGCAAAGTGAAACAAGCAGAATGCAGTTCCTAGAATCTATATGAGCTTCACCCCCCAAAACACTGAGATGAAACCATAATTTACTTTTCTCGTTTCTTGTACTGACACACCAAATGGCCTCATAGGCATCTTCCACAGCCACAAAAAAATCAACAAAATAAATCCCCAGACAGAATCTAACCAAATTTTGATGTAATCAAATATAGAAATACATCATCAAAACTAGTTGTGTATTTTTAATTTTTATGGAGCACTGTCCCTACCACAGATTGTTTGTGTATACACATAAATTCTTTGGGAAGCTTAAATTGGACTAAACATTAAATATGCAAAAGATACAAAATAAATATTCATGAACTATTCCCAAATAGTTCCATGTCTGCTTATTTTCTATGAGGAAATGGGTAAATAAGTGTCCAGAAAGGTCAGAAGCACAGGAGAAGAAGCCAGAACAATCCTAAACTTTGGATTTTGTGTGGAATAAATCACATTACACATCAACTTTACAGCCAGTCATAAATATTTAGGAGACCTCAAATAGATTGAAGAGACCCAATATATAAAATCTGCAATGTTTGGCATAGCTCCACCCATTCATTCCAGCTCCACAAATAACATAGCTGCCAGTGATTACAATAATCTATCACAGAGTCTATATATTAAATTCTCCGTCTTCCTGTTGTGTGAGGCAAACAAAGTACTCCAATTTAAGTCATAAATAGAAAAATAATAATGTGTGTGGTTTGTTCAAGTTCAAGTAAAAAGAAAAATGTATCTTCTCCAATTTAAAAATCTGTAGTATGCATTGGAAGAAATCCACACAGTTTCCTCTAAACCACTTTGCCCCACTTGCCTTACTAAACATGTGGCAAATATTACCTGTTACATACTATTTGCAGTTCATGGTGCAAATGTTTAATAGACATAGTTAGAAGTGGGCAGTTCCTTTCGATGACTCAGCACTCTCACCTCCTTGTTGAAGTGAGCATGAAAATAATTTCCATTATATATCTTTAAGAATTGTACCTTTGCATAACATAACACACATTTCTTGCCCTTATACCCTGTGTGTCACCCTAAGGCTGGGCAATTAATAAAAAAATAATCAAAACATTTAGAAACTCTAATCTTGCTCATGTCAATTAATTGTGGTGTTCACTGTTGCCATGACAGCAAAGGTTGCATATCTTTAAAAGGATTTGAAAACTCCTGTGATCATTTTAACCCAAACCTTCTGTCCTCCCTCCTTCTTTCCTTCCCTCCTTCCTTTCCTCCGTCCTTCTTTCCTTCCTTCCTCTTTTCCTTTCTCCATCCCTCCTACCTTCCTTCTTCCTTCCTTCCTTCCTTCATCATTTTAACCCAAACCATGATCTTTACATAGTTCTAATCAAGTAAACTAGACATTAACCACAGCGTCACACCTTAAAACATCTTTATTTTAACTCCCTAAAGATCCTCATGTGTGAGGGCAGCAGTGGAAAATACAAAACTAAAGAAACTGTGAAAATACATCATTGTTCATCAAGGGTGGAGATAATCGTTCATTAATCGTAATTGAGGTTAAAACTTCAATTAACGGTGATTTGGATTTTTGCCATAATCGCCCAGCACTACAGTATGTCATCCTATACCTACACATTAGCATAGAGGGCTGCTTTGTCAGTGGAGATATCAGGACCATGGACAGCTCTCCTGCCACATCTTCTCCACACAGCTCTGTTCAATGTCCAGAGATGGTTGACTCCATCTGACTCCAGTAATCAACAGAAGCCAATATAAAGAAACACAGAAGCCAGCGGTGAATGATTCACATCCTCCATGCTTTATTTAACCTTTTTGTTTTCTCTTTCCCCACAGATGCCAGGCATGATTAGTGAGGCCTTAAATGCTATGTGTGTGCCCCTTGGCATGCCCATGAGCTGGAGGAAGCCCCAGTCTGCAGTCCAGACAAGTATGCCTTTGTGAATCATTGGCTTGCTTCTTCTCTCTGTTTTAAAGGTAACATGTCCAGGTCTATATTTTTAATCTGAAGCACTACTGGAATATTTTTGCATGATTTTGCAGTTCAGCCTCCTGTTTTAGCTCCTGTCTCTTAAAGGCCACCCTCCCCATGAGCCCACTGTTCTGATTTGCCAGCCCTTGGAAGCTGCACTTTGGCAGACGTCCACTGGCTCCAGAGGCTGAAACCATGAAACAAACTACAATAGTAGGACTTCACTTCTGCTTTTTCCCCCTTTTTTTTTTACTCAAAATGACACCTTCTCAAATCATTCAGTACATGTTCTAGCTGAAATCCGATCCAAAATATGAGAGTAGACGATGCAAACACACAGGAAAAGCTTAGCAACAAAGGCTACAGATCAGATGGCTCTTTATGGGCATACATGACAAGTTGAAATTAGCTTCTTGTCAAGGTAGAAAAAACACTGCAAACAAAGCGTTCAGAACAGGTTGATACCTGGGTGTTCAACTTGGAGGGAGCATTTCAACTTTAACCTCAAGTTCTGGGACTTTGACCATGTTTAACATATACAGTATATCCATCACAACAGCATATAAATAACATAAAACCATAAAAAAGCATATCACATTTAAAAGCTGCATCCTAGTTCAGAGCTTTAGAGTCTACATTTAAAGACCACATACTTCATAAAAAGGTACACATTTTGAAGTTGGGGAAATATGAGTGACCATGACGATGACGTACAATATTGAGTGGTCATCAGTTACTTATAAATACATCCACAAAAGAGTTTAAATGTGGATGTCTGTGGAAGCAACTTCAATATTAGTTGTTAGCAGTCTAGATATTCTGTTACCCTGACCTTAGTTATGTTGCTTTAACCTCTTAATACACGTCCCTATTATTTATGTTATTAGCCTAAATGATATGCCCAAGTTGTGAGCAGCACAGATCCCACATAGTTTGAGACTCAGAGATGTGTCTGGTATCATTGGAAAGGAAACGCTCTCAGGATTCTTGTAAAAGTGTCTGTGTGATTCTGTGACTTACTGACAAAGAGTGGCAGAGGTTACAATGATGGGGTTGTTTACTCGTCCATAGGTTTGCCTTTACAATGACATGTGTACAGACATTCAGGGACCTCTCAGCAGGATATAGACACAATGAGGCCACAGCCACATGTCTTGGCTTCATGCAGTCCAAATTTGGAGTCAAAAGACCAAAAGATGAATTTTTCAGAGTTATTTTTCAACAGGTATGTTCGTGCGTTTTCCTTAGGTCCTTTTTGGAGACTCCAAATGGACACTTGGTTACCAAAGCTGTATTATTTATTATTATATAACCATATTTTTTTTTGTTTGGCCATATTTATCTATCTATCTAGCTATCGCCAAACTGATAGCGTAGTTTCATACACTGTTGGAAACCTCAGACTATTGGCTAAAAGGTTATCAACTTCATTTCACCGAATATTTCCATAGGCTGGAACAGCTGTCACTCAAACCCACGTTGTCGTCCTCATTGGCTTTGGAGACATGTACTGCCTAATCCTAAACACCGATTGGCTTGTGTGTGGTGTTGTCAGAAGCAGGAGAGGCTCACGGTCGTAAACATCTAGTCACGTGCATAGACATACGTGTGTTTGAGGAATATTACATGCAAATACTTACAATATTAGACTGAGGTTCAGCTTCCTGGAAATGCTGAGGCAAGTCCACTGGCAGGCTCTCCTCAGCTTTCCTTGATGCTTCTGTGGTCCTTGATGGTACTTGCTAAAATGTAAGAAACAAAGTTTTAAGCATCAGAAAGTGTACTGTACTTTATTCCATGTACACAGAAAAAAAAAAAGTTTAGAAAAGTGTGGCATTAAATTGTTATCAAATGCTTACAGACATATGAATCATAGACATGCATGAATGAATTCTTTAGCCAAATGGCACACATACCTTTTGTAAATGAGATGGGAAGCTAAAGACAGATGATATGACTCCATGTCTCAGAAGGACAATCTGCCCTGTCCTGTCAAACTCATCTGCCTTGAAGTGCTCACTGCAGAGCACAGATCTCTTTTTAGCCACAAAGCCTTCCCGTTTCAACGCCATTTCCCAGTGTTTCCTTAAGATATTGTCTTTAGGAAACCTTAAAAATGTGAGAAAAGTAGTCAGAGATGTACAGAATTGTCTACAACAAAAATCATTTTCATCCTACACATTAAGGTTAAGTACATAATACATATTAAATACATCCAGTATCTATCATTAATCTTCTAACTGGTCAATCACTGCAGTCTAAGGTCCGTTTTTTTCAGACCAGAGGCAGTTTATAGTTGAAATAACAAGCACTAGTGAGCAGCTGCGTGATAACGTAAAGTGAGCTGGTTATATTGCGTCCTGTCTGGGTTTATTCCACTATTTAACAAGTTGCTCAGTCGATTTCATCCCTTACTTACACCTTACCTGTGAAAAGTGATTCCTCGGGATCTTGTTTTTATGTTTAGCTCATTCGCACATCCATAAGCGGCACAATAGTCCGGCATCTTCTCTTGTCACAAGATTGTCTGCTGTAAACAGTAAGTAGAATTTTTATTTGGGTAGTAAAACCATGGTTTTTAAAATATCAAAGTATTCTGTGTCATAGCTACATGTGTGACGTTTTTAACAAACCAAACCGTTTGGAGATCGGTCGAGATTTCAGTGAATAATTCTACTTTTAAACTGTGGAGTACCTCTTACCTCCGTTGACATACATGTACCAGCTGTCTCTATTTACCCCGTACCAAGATGGCGGCGCTTTAGGCACGCCCCTCCACCGTTAATACGGCGTCTACGTATATATGTCTATGGTCACGTGTACTCTGAGATGGACGTGCAGGTCAGGAAATGACGTACACGGACCGTATATGGTTTGTTATTACGTTACGTGTTGGACTAAATACATGGACATATTGAGGAAAGTATTTCGGTTTTATGGAAACGGATTTCATATTTCACAAGAATGGATACTTGGCGAGCTGTACAGAAAGTGCTGAGTCATAAGATGATCGTTGTGGATAAAGGGAAGACTTTGAAGGTATGTAGCATTATAGCTGTTTTTACTTTAGCTGAATGGCTAGCCGAGCTAATCGCTAATACTATTATGGCTGTGAGCAACCATATAAGTCGTGAGTGGTCTTGAATGAATCAGGACAATCTAAGCTTTCTAACAATGTACGGCATGAATATATATGTTTAAGGGTTGGTGTTTAAAACATTCAGAAGAACGTGTGGCTACTTCCTAACTTCCGTCCCGTCCCGTGAACGGAACAGCGTGCGTTAACTTTGTTTGTTTCCAGTTGTCTTTCAAATATAAAGTAAAAATATTACAAGTCTCTATTACAAGTACTTTCATTACAATTAATTCAAGTCTTTGAATTTAAAACAGATATTTCCAACTTTTATCTGAATATTGAAGGTAAGCATATTTTGAAATGTCTTTTGATTTTTGAGAGTTGATGATTGGCACCAACATATACAATTTTTGGTCTTTAAATGATGCAACCTAGAAGCTTGCACGTTTGTGTTTGGCTTAAGAGTAAGTCCAGTCTCTAGGGACAAGTCTACTGCAATCATGTGCCGCCAACAACAACAAAGTCTGCATATTCCACTCTATATGTATGTGTAAATATTATTGATGCATACAGCTTTTGATTGTGGCTGTCCTCTAGAGAGCTTGGTGCAGTCCTCTAACGCAGCGCTGGACAGTACAGCTGGCACTTGATAAACACTCATCCACACAACATTCTTATTTAAACAGACATGTGGGCTACATGAGGCGTCATGCATTTCAAGTGTCTCCCCAGAGGGACAAACTCACAACCTGTGGATTAATAACACAAACAGCCACACATGCAGCTTGGCACATGAGTGTGTGCAGAGGGAGGGACGTACGAATACCCATACACTCAAATTCACAAACATACACTGGCGTATAATCCAGATAACACATGCTGCTGATACACAACATATGGAACGCAGAACTCCAGGGAAACCATAGCAACCACTGATTAAAGAATCTGCGTGCTTAATTGAGCAGCTGTTTTCCCACAATTCAGCGCCCGGTCAAATATTGAATATGATAAGCCAGCACAAATACGGTGACTAGCCAGCCCCAAAATATGGTAATGCAGTAAAACCAATTTTGGTCTTTTTACATATTTTTGCTGGTCTGTTGCCCATGGGCAAGGACATAGCTTCAAAGTGTCCTCTAAACCAAGCTGTTGTGGCACTAAATTAGTTCTGCTGTAGCGTTAAATTTATAATCAGATGGGGAAGTCCAGTTTGGTTCACAGATTCCCACACAGAAAACAATATAAATTATCTTTGGCACAGAGCTTGGATGAAATAAATCGTCTTTAATGCAGCAGAAGCAACTGCACACAGGTGGCAGGACAAAAGGCTAAGGAAATGAATTCAGAGTGATTTAACCAATGTGACATCCAGCTAGGAGTTCTCAGCCCTCACATAGGACACCATGCATTATAAGATTTTAAAATCCATTTTCTCGCAAATGACTGCATGTGTCAACTCTAATAGTAACTTTCATCAATCTAACTTTCAAAGCGTAAAATACAATACGTTTACAGTGCTTTAAATGTGGGAAAATACATTGTGTGGGGCTTCTTCCTGGCTGGGAGGATGTACTACAGTAGCCGCCTGCTTCTGCATAAGCTGCTGGAAGAATCCTATCATCACACAATCCTCTATCTGGCAGGCGATTCAAGAGCTGCCCTTACAGTACAAAGCACAAAAGGTGCTGACCAAAGTCTTATCCTCTTTTAGGTTTGTGCTGCATTGTCTTCCTTGTCATAGATTCTGCTGCTCTGTAGCATCATCTTACTTTTATACCCACTTAACTGCCTCATTGACCACTGATGATTGAAACAAAAAGAATATAAATAATTAAAACTGACAGCCCTAACATTTATTTATCATACTGTTTAGCTATCAAGGACGATTTTGTTGTATTTTTGTGTTGAGAAATGTTAAAGATAAAAATTATATAATAACAAATTAGAAAAAGCAACAGTGATCCAGAGTCCGATTGCCAGAAAAAAAAAGTGATATGAAATGAAAATACATTAATAGTAGTAAGCTATGTGCCTTCTGGACAAGTCACAAGGACGTTTTCATTTTCTCCGTAGGTAATGAGTTGCTTACGTATAATGGCAGTAATGTTGTAACATAATATGTTATTTTAGTATTTAAGTAATGTAATGACAAATGACACTCTCCAGACCAAACTCTGGTGCTCTTAAAACCCTTTGAAAGACAAATGGAGTGATAAGATAAAGTAACAGCATCATGTGAAGATAGTAAATTAGCCAGACACACACACATACACACACACTTCTCTTCCGCCTCCCCCCCTCTCTGTCCAGTAAACTCATACACATACATGTAACCCATGGCCCGGGACCCCCTGCCGTTAGAATCAGATCAAAAAGATCAAAGATACTGTAAAACCCACATAATGGACTCCGACATATAGCCTGAATTGTGCCTGAGGACAGAAATCTAACTATTTGTGACCTTGTACCATATGACTTTCACAGTCGCAGACTAAGTTTCCAAAGTCAGAAAGAAATCGTGGGAGTTTTACTGGAGTTGTGATACGCTTCAGTCATTTCAATTGTTTACTGTAAAGTGGTAATCTGAGCTGTTTTAGGTCAGTCCAAGTCAATCTTTTCCTAGTCTTGGCCTTACGACAATGTCAATATTCAGTCTTGGCGGTGACGTAACACAGTCACCAACCACAGTGCTACTTTTATGGTAACATGCAGTTTCTCATTGACTAGTAGAGCTATTAAAAAACAAACAACCAAAAAAAAACATGTTTGTTTTTAACATTGGCCCTACCTTTCTTGCTGTGTTAAGGAAGTTAATGTACTTTGTTCAGTTAAATGAATCAAACAATACATTTATGATCATTAGCCCAACCTACACACAGTGACACTAAATACTGCTCTTGTTTTTGGAAGCAAGACACGTCTGTTTCTGTTTTTTCTCTGTATGTAATTATACTGTCTTGTCCTTGTATTGTCTTGTGTTTTTATTTATCTTTAGTTTTTCTTCTTTCTTTTTTGATCTGGACCTGCAGACAGAAATTAGGCGTTTTGTAGAATCTGCATTCCTTCACAAGTATTGACTGATACATGTATTCAATGCACTAAATGTCTTGATTACTGGATCTATATAGTTGCTCTAAACTCACTACTCCTATACTTTCAAATGGATAAGTCTATTGAACATGTCTATGTAGCAACAGACACATGTTATTACCAACAGAAAACCACATGAAAAAAAAGACAGCGGAGTTGATACAGATGGTCTCTTTATATTATCAATAAACGTTGGATAATATTTGTGAATCACTAAATGCTTATAGAGTTATCACCTATATAGTTAGTTTGTTTTTTAGTATCATTTTTGAACTTCATATCCAGCCAACAGAATTACTTGAGCCTAAGGAAAGAAGTTTGAGTGCCTCTGGGAACATCGATAGTGATTAATCGGCCTGGACTCCGGCCATCGGTCCTGGTAAGACTGCCAGACCGACTATGAGGCTCTGCTGTTTGGTCGGCTGTCCTGGCAACTGGATGCACTGTCACAGTGTAGCTTGGCAGGCTAACAGGGCCTGGCCTCTTCCCAGTAGATGGTGCCAACAGACTCAACCAGGCACAACAACTTTGGGGAATCATCTCTACATGACACTTCAAAAAAGTAGGGAAAATCCAGAGCCTTTCTGTGATACAAGTTGATGTTGAATTCATTTCCTTAGAGAAGTTGATTATTTTCTCCAGCTTCCTGCCATTTTTAATTGATAACCCTAATGTTAAACCACATAATACACTATTGCCAACTCAGTGGCCAATTACCTTACCATCTTACCATTTGATTGTTTCCATTTTCTCCATATGTATTCTTACTACACTTGCACATATATAAATAGTCTAATTTATTAGCAAGAAGAGGTTTTGTATTCTCAGTCGTTATAAGACTAATTCATTTAATTCTATTTTATTTTTGCAAAGCAGGACCATAAAGATCACCTTCACTGCATTGGCTTCTGTTAAAATCCAGAATATAATTGAAAATCCTTCTCCCCACTTCCAAAGCTCTTAATGGTCAAATAAGTGATGTTATGATCAGTCTTCTCTGGGCTTTTTGAGTGTGGTTTTGGGTAAAGTGGTAGGGACCTACTGATAGATACATGTAAGGGGGTGTGGTGTTTTGGGGGTCATCAACCAAAATTGGCAGCAGCTGAGGCTCCTAAAAAGGTTTGGTGGGACTTGACACAGAAGGAGTTTTTTTTTGAGAGATGCCACCTGGACACCAGAGCACGGGAAAAAAGGAAACTAGAACGGACACTCACTCAACACCACCACTCTTCACTTTGTACACACCAAATGAAACTCAACAACCGATATCCGAGAGCGGGCTAGACGCCAGAACTGACGGATGTCGAAAGATAATGTTGGGTCAGATCCACTGTCCTCGAGAAACGTGAACAACCGTATACTGGGTGAGTCTCCAAACACACAACCCTCTCCAAGTTAGGACAGCAACACACTCACCCAGATGAGGTCACACCCTCACGTTACCTACAGCATGTATAGGAACTGGGTGCTGGGGTAGCTTTAGGGGGGGGAGGGGGTAGTATGTGACATCGAGGCTAGCATAGCTTAGCACCATAACACTCCATCATATCTGAAAGAGCTTATATTACCATATCAACCTACAGTACTAGAACACTGCGCTCCGAGCATGCCGGCCTACTTGTGATTCCTAGTATCACTTAGACTGCCGGGAGACTTCCCATGATGCATTGAGCTCTCCTCCTCCTCCTCCCTCTCTCTATCCATCCATATCCATTTATATTCATGTACTATTAATGCATTCACTAACTTCACTAACGTCTTCTCCGGAGTTCTCTGTGCTCTCTCTCGTCTCCCAGTTAACCTGGAGTCGTAGACGTTGAGATGACAGATTCTTGTCCTGGACCTACTATTTTCAATTTTAATTTTCAATATGCTTCTCTCTCCTCTCTTTCTCTGTCTCCCTCTCTCAACCCCAACCGGTCGAGGCAGATGGCCGCCCACTTAGAGCCCAGTTCTGCCTGAGGTTTCTTCCAGTTAAAAGGGAGTTTTTTTTCTTGCCACTGTTGCCAAGTGCTCGCTCATGTGGGAATGGGTTGGGTCTCCTTAACTTAAATTAAAGAGTCAGTTTAGACCTGCTTGAGATGACTTTTGTTGTGATTTGACATTATATAAATAAAGATTGATTGATTGAGATGAGACAAAGATCATGGCAAAAGAGTAAATGTAGAAGATCAATTTTAAGGAATGATATGTAAGATAATTCTGACTTTGCCAGCTTTCAGCAAAGTTGTTCTGAACCCAATTACCCTGATAGCAATGACCCACACAGTATAGACCAATACATTTTAGGCTTGGAACAATGGCTGGGATTTGGCCAATAGGGTGGTATTGATGCTTCATGTCCAATCCATTAATTTGTTATTGAATCTTAAAACTACTTTATATTCTAATTTCTACTGCACTGAGATTGCACCTCCTTGTAAAAGGATTAAAACAGCCTACAGGAAAGAGAGTCACTGGTCAATCTATAGAGATTACTGTCTTTTAAATCTGTTTATAAATATGGCTGAACTCACAACTCCTGTCTTTCCTGACTGCATCTCGGAGAAGAGAACTGATGGTGAGCATTTTAAAAGATGTTTATAAAATGGTGTATTCATTGTAAAAACATCTTCATAACCATCAGCAGTAATTTGGTTTTCATACAACTATTTTTCAAGTTTTCATCCGCAGTGAAATAAAGGCCCCATGTCCTGTGAGACCAATCAGACATATATACAGTATCTGGTATTTTGAACATTTTCCGAAGCTGTTGTCCACAGCAACTGAAAGGGGGAGCAACTTGAATAGATTTTAATTTCTATATTTCTAAAATCACACATAATACAAAGAATATAAGTCCCACTGTCCAGACAATACCCCTGTGACCATAGACTGATCACATAAAAAAATATGTATGAAAAATGTCTCAAAGGGGAAGTGGAGGGAATATTAGCAGATAAAGCAAGGACAGGATTCAGTGAGGAGACTGGATATGTTGTTGCTCTGGGATGAGTTTTCATCCTCCAACTAAGGATGGAGAGGTGCCGTAATGACTACGGAGTGGGTAGAATTGAATTCTACAGTCAGAATTGGTGGAAAATGGTTCTTGGCAGGGTAGAAAGACATTGCAGAATGCTTTTAGACCATGAAATACTTAAAGGCAATATATGGAAAAACAAAGACAAAGGTACAATTTAATTCACTAGCAGCTACTGCTGGCATTACATAAACACATAGCATTTAAAACAGCACATGTTGCAAATATTTAAACACTTCACAACCCTCTGTTTTCATATGTAGCCTGTGACCAAATACAACACAGTATTTGACACCTGAAAGATGCTTTAGTGACTTGAAGGATTTCTTCCTGGTAAGAAAGGCCAAATTTAACTGAAAACTATTGACTAATTACATTTTTAATGTGTTGGCCACGTCTCATACAGCTGTAAAGTCTGATATCTTGACGGAGAAAACAATAGAATGAAAATTTGTATGCATTTGGTACTAATTAAGTGTTCACAAAGCTATAATTTTGTGTGTGTGTGTGTGTGTATGCGTGTATGCGTGTGTGCAGAGGGAGACGGGGTGTGATGGACTGCCATACATAATGTTGGTGTTTTTGTTCATTTAATTAGGTGAAGGAGGTAATTCATTTGTAAGATTGGTGGTTCAGGAAAGACCATAGACTGTATAAAAGAAATGGACGTAACATCCGTGACGTCACCCATTGGTTTGTGGACTGCTGCTCGGAAGCCAATAGTTTCGAATCTAGGCGGCGCCATCTTGAAAATTTCAGGTGCATGCTGGGAAAAATAAAAACACGGATTCTACTTATATGGGCATGAGGCAGGGCCATGGGTGGAGCGGGGAGGTTGCGATAGGTTGCGAGGGCTGGATCTCGAGGACATTGGGCAATCAACCTGTCAATCACAAAGTTACTTCCGCATTGGCCTCATTTCAGAGGACCAGAACTCCCCGCCTGGGAAAGACGCACTTTTGGTCGGAAACTTGTTGCCCTGACTCTGTCTTCCAACTCTTTTACAACCCTCAGCCCCTGCAGAACATTTAAATACAAGCTGACAGAGCTACAAGAGAATGACATGCTAACATACACACTGGGAGCCATAAACTATGCAAGCATAGAATGATTACACAGTCAAGTACTGACATTTGGGAAATCGAGTAGCATGATGTTGAGATCGTAATTCAGCCCCACTGCTGATTTGAAATTAGCACTGATATTTGAACAATGGAAAGTAAAGATTTGCAATAATGTACTTATTATTGCAAATCAAATTATCACTTGATGTAGCAAGTAAACTGTCATAAAATAATTAGTTTTCACTTTATATTTCATTAGTCTCAATAAGCTAGGCCATGAATAATTATGAGCACCATGGGCCTCCATGTTTTATAATCAAACCGCCCTCCTAAGGTATCTAGGCCTATAAATGAATGACGCATATCAACACTATACTGCACTTTACTGCAATACTGACCAACAAAAACTCAGAGGTAACTTTAGCTCCATTACTAGCCAGTACGGTTGATAATTTAACATTGACTGTGTAAGGAAAACTCACAAACATGTAGTTATTCTTTTTCTCACACTATCGTGACTCATTATAAAAAGATAATCTACTTATGTCTCCTTAAGGATGTAACTCCAGTTCTCTAGCTTAAGCTTCTACCTGATGGTCACAGAGAGGCGAGGAGTATGTTGTAGACACGGTAAAAAACAGGATAATGGCAAATATTTTAATAATAATGACCTCAGCGACACTAAGCCGGTATAAGTATACATCCATAAATGTGTTAATGCACATGATACAGCTAAGGGGTGCACAGTTAAAACATTCCAGTTGTAACTCAACTGCAAAAATGGTATTGCACTTACTTATCGGAGTGAAAACAAACAAAAAGAACAGAGCAAACAGTCAGATCAGAAAGTAAGACTTTGTACTAAAATATTAGCAAATTATCAAACAAAGGGAATCAGAAAAAAAATTCTCTCTCTAGCCTACTTCCAAACTTTCTGCAACTGAACTAAAAAAAAGACCCCAGCCACTTAGCAAGGAAATTTAGTATTCATCTTTAGCATCTGCAGCATATCTCATCAGAGGAAATAAAAATTCAACTCCCTTCTTACTATTCATGCACCTAAATCAGCAGCGTCTTTGAGAAAGGGTGGGCGATTTTTTTTCCCTGTCCTAGTATTGACTGGTGAGATTAAAGAAGGCTTTTTATGCATTTAAAGGTGATTATAATCAGTGCAGTTACCATGGTGATGTACCTGCTTTAAAAAGGAATAAAGAGGCTGTCAATGCTGGGGTTAAACCCAAAGTTAGTTAAAAAAAAACTGCTTCTTAAGACTCCTGATGACTGTAGTTGTTATTTTCTTTGAAGGTCTACTTGGGGAAAAAGAGATAGATAGAAGATATTTTGTATTTCTTTGCTACACAGGTACCAATAGAGATATTTATCAAATAAAAATCAAATCAAAAAGTCTTTCACTAACTTTTTAAAATGTATTTTTATTAACGTGTCATGCACCAGAAGTGCCCAGCCCAAGTGGTATGTTGTATTAAAAAGATTAGCATTTCATTGCATGCTAAACTGCAGACATCAACACATACACAGTTTCCTAATGATGATGCAAAGTAGGACTAAACAGTACTTGCTTAATATGTTATTTAAAGTCACCGCTTGTGTTCTGTCATCTTCTGTTTTTTCATGTTTCTTTTCCAGTCTCTGTGTGACACTACGTTCTGATTAAAAAGGATTTCCATTTTTAGATGTTATCAAATATAATTAATAATAAAGAGCGGCAGCTTTTGTATTTCTGCTTGGTATCGTGCTGCTGTGGAATCCGCCAGGGAGAACGACTCTTTATTCCTCATCACTGATGATGACAATGGGGATGCTCCATCAAAATCAACCTCCCAGTCAAACATTTTTTGTTTTTGCTGATTAAGTCACTGGACAGTTAATTAGATGTTTCTGCTGTGGGATTTATCATGTCGAGCGCTTATTTTACACTTGAGTCTGAGGATAACTGAGTTTTTTTCCCCCCTCAAGTGACAAAGTATTACATTTTTAATTTGATTTAGCTGACAGCACGTTTTACATCAGTGTGTTATCTTCTGTTTTCCTGCTCCGTAGATTTCTGTCTCTTTCTGTTTCTCCCTCTGGAATCTGATTGCTCACATACACATGAACCTGAAAGGGAAAGCTATATGCACACTTGCCCTCCACAATCTTCTGAGGGTTGTTAATGAACAATCTGTTTGTGTATATTTCCATGTTTGGGAGTTTGTTTACCGGCTGTTCTTCTGTTTGTCTGCAAAGTAGTGGGTGTTTTAGAATACTGAGAAGGTAGTAAGATGTGCTTCAGTGTTACTGCAGATCAGTGAACTCATCTGTCATTGCTAATGTATTGACATGTCACTGTAGATGTTCAGGAGAGCACAGGATATTAATGGAGTGTTGTCTTTCCACCTCATTTCATCTGATGAATATCAACATAGATTATAGAGAAACTGGAGGGGAGTGAAGTTATATGGAAAAAGAAGTGCAGAGGAGATATTAGGAAAACAGGAGGATATTTTTCAAAGTTACTTTTTTTGGTCAAATTTTGATCTAAAAACAAAATGGTAGTCAATATTTGCATTGTGGAGTTTAAACGAGACAAACAACTACACTGTAATGTCACAGTAGCGTGTTTTCCACATTATGGACTGATGCATAAATTATGAAGAAATCATGTCAGTGCTTCAATTAAACATTTTATTTTTGCCAAGGCTAAACGCCCTTTGGAAAACAAAGGAAGCCTTATTTTAGCATAACACACAGGACGTTTTATTTCACTATAATTTAAGTGTTCTCTGATAGACGAGCTGTTTCATTCAGTGTCACTGTGGTGCTGTTAAACTGAAGGCCTGGCATGGATTCTTCATTACATTTTCCATCTCCAAAATGCATCAATATTTAAACTCTTTTCCCCACACAGTCAGCAAGCTAAGCAGACAAACAGACAAAAGAAGACAGCCATATACGCCTAAACAAAACAGACAGTTATGCAGCTTTGATGCACTGTTTGCTGCGAGACCCAAACACAGCCATGCTCACGAAAAGAGACTTTTATGTTTTTCTACCAAGCTGTGGCCCTCTGCTCAGGTTTCAAACAAGTGGTACAGGTGAAGGTATTCACACAGTATTCATTCTACTGGAACTTCTTCATATACTGTCTTTGAGTGAGTGGTTTGTGTAATTAATTATGCAACAAGTCATATAAGAAATCAGTCTAGATAAATTATGGATTAGTGAGAGCATCAACTCATGACATTAACCTGCAGGGATACCATGTGTAATTGCTGTTCCTGGTGAAAAACCCCCCTTCCACTAAATTAACACTTACCACATAACAGTTCATATCTCCACAAGCAACACCCGACAGTCATAAAGATATATAATTTATGCAGCGCAAACATTTATCAATTAGTGAACTGATTAGTGACTGTCTGTATGGCTTAGTCACAGTCACAGCCCAGTCAGTCTTTTTTCTCCTTTACTGCTAAACCACCAAAATGATAACTGCACTTGTCATCCTTGTGAGCCGGAGAAATATTGATCGAAACAGTCCCTAAGGTGTATTTGCTTTCGATGGTGCTCCAAGAGCCAATGGCTGGAATTTTTTGTGGCAAAGTCACGGATCACGGGATGGGATCATATTAGCAGCTACATCCTTAACACCTTTCCAATGGCTTGTTTTTGTCATTCATGTGAAACCTTTTGCACTCCAATTGTGTGTCTGAAAAACAAGTTTCTCATTGCAAATGACTTTTAAACCACTGCTGGGCCATGATGCTGTTGAGAGAATAAACCCAAAACATTATCAACATAATTGATGACAAACATCTATTCAAGCTGCACTTATCAACATTTTTCTAAAAACAAGAAGTAAACATACCAGATATAGTTTGCATCCATTTTGTTTTAGCATCTTTTAATTCCTTGTTTTGGCTTAAAAGCTAAATATTCCCCCCAGGAGTGAGTGGAAACCAGCACACAGCTAAAATGAGAGTGAACACTGGGCTTAGACTTGACTGATGTCCTGGGGTATGACACCAAATGAATGCTAATGTTGCCCTTTTTCTGTTGGCTGTGTAAATGTGAGATTGTTTGCTAATACATTCACTTTAGGTCCCAAATGGGCAAAAAAGAAAAATCATTGCACATTTGAATTTTACACAGACCTGACAGCCATAATAATTTTTCACATTTGTTTGAACTATTCCTTTAATAACTGGTTGGACATGATATGAAGTGGCTCAGTGTCACAACCATAGACTGTATAAAAGAAATGGACGTAACATCTGTGACGTCACCCATTGGTTTGTGGACTGCTGCTCGGAAGCCAAAAGTTTCGAATCTGGGCAGTGCCATCTTGAAAATTTCAGGTGCATGCTGGGAAAAATAAAAACACGGATTCTACTTATATGGGCATGAGGCGGAGCCATGGGCGGAGCAGGGAGGTTGCTATGGTTGCAAAGGCTGGATCTTGAGGACATAGGGCAATCAACCTGTCAATCAGGATGTAGCCACGCCCTAATGCATACCCTGCTTTATCGTCAAATATAAAATCAAGGAGGCCAAAATTTCACAAATGAACATCATACTGCTTTGAAGAAGGCTTTAAACTAGCGATTGAGACCATAAACACATTTTGAAAACGTTTACTGAGGTTAGAAATCAAGTGAGAAGTTGGTGAATTCTCCATTGACTTGTATAGAGACGGAAGTCCTTTTGACACCAAAACGGTTGCCCCCTGGTGGCCTTTTGATAGAATGCAGTTCTAAGTTACTAGTACTAAGTCCTCATTTCAGAGGACCGGAACTCCCCGCCAGATTTTAACCTTGAAATATTTTCATTTTCTATCTGTTTTGCCCTGATCAATCCCTTCTTCTTTCTTGTCCTACTGCTGAACTTGGATCTTAGTTTTGCTCGCAGTTACATTTTGTCTGTCCTCTGCAAACTGTGCCTCCCTGCCAACACGTTACGAACACACAGCCTCTGTAGTGTTGGTCTCTCTGTCTCACTCGCACACATCAATACGCCTTTGTCTCTCTCTCTCTCACCCTGTTGTCTCTACTCCCCTCTCACCCCTCCGCCTTTCTGGCAGCAGCTTGGTTTTTTCTTCGGCAGTATAGTGCGCTTCTGGCTTTTGTTGTGTCAAAGTGTTGCCAACTGTCTCTTCTCTCCTCAGGCCCCTGCCTTTCTATTCCACGTGTCCACCCTCGATGTCCCTCTTCCTCTTGTCATCTTTCTCTCGGTCGTTTGATCCTCTGTCATCCTTGCTCCTCTTTTCTCCTGCTTTCTCTTCTTCTATTCTGTCATCCACTGTACTTGGCTTTTTTAAATACTGTTCTGTCCTTCATTCCTCCTTTTCTATCCTTTGCCTTGAAGAGCAAAAGAAACACGTGTGGTTGGAAGACAAATACTGCAGACTAGAATAAAACAGAAAATGTATGTTGTGTTTAAGTGTGGATGTAAGTTGGCAAGTGTTTTAAGTTATTTCATGGTTTTATTTGCAGTAAACAAGTCTGGAAATAACACTTGGCTAGTATAAATTTAATATGACATGAATAGACATTTAAGGAAGCACAAAATAAACACGATTGAGCTGATTTTGTTTCCATCTATAACCCGAATGGCACTGACTGATGTAGTTGTTTCTTTAAACCCGAGGGCTAGTCGTTGCTTGAGCTTTCCTGTCTGCACTGTTGCTGTAAGACCTTTACACCTGACGTCACTAACGTGTACAGTACCGCACATCTATCTTTGTCTGATACAGTCGATGGCAGATTACAAAGATTGGTTGTCAAGCTGTGTGGGTTGTTTTGGCAGCTAGGAAAGGTCAATGTATGTGGAGAAATCCAGAAATGGTGATAAACATTGTCATGCTTGTCAGTCTGGTGATCTGATATCTGTCTGAAAAGAATCATGCCCCATAGCCGTAAAAAACATGTAAAATATAATGCAAATGTGGTTATCTAACAAACCTTTCCCTAATTTTACACATAACTCCCCCAGTCAATTGCATATAAGCTTACACATCTACATCTCTGTGAAAAGACTAACTATATACCAAACAAAACTGCCAATTGGGTGATTAAAACTCATTTCCTGTTCTGTCTTTGTTTTATGCAGCATCACTGTCATCACACTTGTATCCTTTGCTTTTTAGTCAGTAATCCCCTCTTTTCCTCCTTCACAGTCTTTTAGTTGTGAGAGTCAATTTACTGGAAATCAACCATTCAGTGAGCTGACATGAACACCCCCAACTCTAAAATAACTATAATTTTAGGCAACAACCTCCACGGAGTACAGATTCCTGTATTTCTGTGGCACCTCTCACAGTTGGGTTTTTTTTTTTTTTTGTGTGTGTTTGCTGTAGGCCAGTGGGACTGATTGTATCGTCTATACTCCACTGCGCCCCACTGCACTGCTGCACTGTTAGGACTTAATTTTAACTGTTGGACCCACTTTACTTGAGTGGCCAGCCTTGGTCACTGCAACCACCTTTGAAAATTGTGAATGGCATATAGGAACTAGTAGAAAAGTCATCATTTTTTATACAATGTGAAGAAAAAAATTGGTTGGTAAGTAATTCTCACTATAATGAATGACTATATTTTTCTTCATATGACATCTTTATTAAATAACACCCAGCTGATGTAATAGCTGGATGTAATTTGGAAAGCAATTTACAACTAATTGTTTATTTTGTGAGTATTATTCCATTTGTCATGCTGATTAGATGGCAAGCACGCCACAAACAGGGTCATGTTTCACGACTTTAAACGTTTCTTTTCTTTTCACCAAATCTGTGACTTTTACATACTTATTCCTTTAGTTCCTGTCCATCATCATGACGTTTGCTGCTGATCTATTCTGTAGTAAATGTATGGCAACACTGGAAAGTTCAGTGGAAGTTTGTTTCAAAAGTAATTTGCAGTAGTCTTAGATTGAAGCTGCATTATTAAGGTCTCTCAATGCTTTTATGCTTCTATTGCCCCATGTTCTTGGCAACTATTAAACTCCTGTTGAGCAACCTTAATAACAAACTGAAGGGGGTGGTGGAGGAGGAGGAGAAGGAGGTGGTGGAGGAGAAGGAAGTGGAGGTGTTGGAGGAGGAGGTAGTGGAGGAGGTGGTGGAGGAGGAGAAGGTAGTGGAGGAGAAGGAGGTGGAGGTGTTGGAGGAGGGGGGAGAAGGTGGTGGAGGTGTTGGAGGAGGAGGTAGTGGAGGAGGAGGAGGAGAAGGAGGTGGAGTTGGTGGTGTTGGAGGAGGAGGTGAAGGAGGAGGTGGAGTTGAACCATACTGTGAAACATAAATATCTGCAAGTCACATGGGCAGAAAGGGCTAACAGTGAGTACGTGGTAGGGGGCATGACCATGGTAAGCTCTACATATATACAGTATCTATTCGTGTGTGTGCAAAATGTGTGAGTGTTGTTTCCGTTTGTCTTTCAGTATCAATGTCTGGTATCTCCTGCTGTGTTTTGGTTGCTGCTAAATGAAGAGCATAAAACTAAACAAACATTAAATCCAATATATTCTGAACTTCTGCCACTCTGTCATTATCTGCCGCTTTCTCAGTTTTACCCTTCACAATTTCTATCTCAGATATTTGCAGCAGCACTTACTTACTTGTTCACAGTATTCATCAACTTGGCTGAGAAGATGACTGACGGATTTTATTATTATCCTGACAACAGTTTTAAAACAACAGATAATGTCTCCACTGGTTGTTAGATACATCTCGTGATGCAGACTCTTGGACACATCATCAGTGATAGTACCTGGGGTCACGGGGGGTTTCGGGTCTTTCAACTTCAGACCCCCTCACCCAGGCGACCCGACCGGGAGTGATCAGCTCCCGGCCTGTGTCCAAGAAGCGCTCGTCCACGCCTTGTCCCTCTGGATCCACAGCCACCGAGAAGCTTTCTCAGCGGCCTCTGTAGCTGAGCAGATGGCTCTCCTCTTCCTTGCCCCTGTGATGCCTAGGAGACTGTAGGCTCTACAGAGTGACTTCCCTGCAAAGCCCCTTCCCCCGACTTCAATGGGCAAGCATCTTGCTCGCCACCCCCTGTTGCGGCAGTCCTCCACCAGCTCTGCATATTTCTCCCTCTTCCTCCCACTGGCTTCCTCCATCCTCTCCTCCCAAGGCACCGTCAGCTCCAACATGATAACCTGCTTGGAAGACTCTGATTGCAGCACAATGTCTGGTCTCAGGCTGGTTTTCAAGATGCTCACGGGGAACTTCAGCTGCTTTCCTAAGTCCACCCTCAGCTGCCAGTCCTTAGCTGTTCCCAGCAGTCCTGTTTGGGCCTTTGGTTGGGGAGGGGGTTTTTCCCCAGCCTTCACAAATGCCTTCCCGTGCCTCGGTGGTGGTAAGCGCTTGCTGTAGTCGACGGCACAGTGGATGGACTCAGCAACTGCTTTCAGTACTTGGTCGTGGCGCCAGCGGTAGCGACCATCTCCAAGTGCCCTAGGACAGCTGCTGAGGATGTGTTCAAGCGTTCCCCTTCCCTGGCACAAGGTACATGATGGAGCTTCAACCTTGCCCCAAAGGAAGAGGTTTGAAGGGCTGGGCAGGACGTCGTAAACAGACTGGATGAGGAATTTTATGCGGAGCGGTTCCGCCTTCCACAACTCCGGCCATGAGATGGTTCTGTTCATGGCTTCCTCCCATCTGGTCCACGCGCCCTGTTGCCTTAGCCCCACCCACTGGCTAGCACGCTGCTCCTCGACTCCAGCCCGCACCTCAAGTTGGACCCGGTCCCGCCTATCCTTGCCCCGGAGCCTGCTGAGGTGGGTAGTTGGTACGGTTCCCAGTCCTGCCCGGCCAGTGGCCACAGATCCCACGAGCTCTTTGTGGGACAGCCGAGCTTCAGCCTGGTCCACCGCCTCTTGCGCCCTCCACCTTCTGCCTGTCCTGACCTCAATGCCAGCTTGAGCCACCTTTGGGTCCTTCGATTCCCTGTACTGGAGGACCTCCCTTGCTCTGGCAACCATGAACTCCTCCGTGAGGCCCTTGACTGGTAGGTTCAGCTTGTTGTTGTTGCCGTAGAGGGCAAGGCTGCTGAGACTCCGAGGGAGCCCCAGCCAGCGTCGGAGGTGGCTGCTGACCCTCCGCTCAAACCCTTCCACGGTGGACATGGGAAATTCATACACCAGCAATGGCCATAATATCCTGGGCAGGATGCCATGCTGGTACACCCATGCCTTGAACTTCCCCGGGAGACCAGATTTGTCCACTGCCTTTAGCCAGCCATCGAGTTGTTCATTGGTGGCCCTGATGGAAGCTGTATCCCTCAGGGAGCAGTCGAAGATCTTCCCCAGGCTTTTCACAGGCTTCTCTGTGACGGATGGAATCTGGGTGTCTCCAAGGAAGAAGCTGAACCGGTCAGTCACCTTCCCTCCCTTAAGGACTAGAGACCTGGATTTCTCTGGTTTGAAGCGCATGCGGGCCCAGGTGGTAAGCTTCTCCAGGCCCTGGAGGATCCATCTGCACCCTGGTACTGATGTTGTTGTCACAGTCAGGTCGTCCATAAACGCCCTGATGGGGGGCTGACGGATGCCGGACTTGGTTGTGGGCCCTCTGCACTCCGGCTCGGCTGACTTGACCAGCATGTTCATGGCCAAGGCAAAGAGAATCACTGAAATGGTACATCCAGTGATGATCCCTTTCTCAAGCCGGTGGCGCTCTGATGTAACTGCACCAGAAGTGAATCTGAGGTGGAAGCTGTTATAGTAGTCCATGATTAAGGCCTTGATGTTACATGGGACATGGTGCCTCTCCAATGCCACCTCCACCAGCTTGTGGGGTATGGAGCCGTATGCATTAGCTAGATCCAGCCAAAGCACAGATAGGTTCCCTTTCCCCTCTCGGGCCTCTCTTATCAGCTGTGTCACCACTCCACTGTGTTCCAGGCACCCTGGTACCCCTGGGATCCCACCCTTTTGCACTGAAGTGTCAATGTACTGGTTTCGAAGTAGGAAGTCTGACAGCCGGTGGGAAAGGATACTGAAAAATATCTTCCCCTCGACATTGAGCAGCGAGATGGTCCTAAACTGCTCGATGGTGGTGGACCTCTCTTCCTTCGGAACCCACACCCCTTCTGCGGATCTCCATTGGTGGGCAACAATCCCTCGCCTCCAGATTGCCCTTAGGATTTTCCAGAGACAGTTCAGGAGCTTGGGGCACCTCTTGTACACCAGGTAGGGTATACCATTGGGTCCAGGAGCCGAGTTGTTCCTTGCAGCTTTGACCACTGACTGAGTTTCTTTCCAGGTGGGGGCCTTGATGTTAAACTCACAGGTTGGCTCAGGTGGCTTGATCAGGTCTCTGAATTCACCCAAATCCTCCTCCCTCACTGCATCACTGTATGTTTCGTGGAGGTACGAGTCTACCTCCTCTTTTGCGCAGGTTAGATGTCCACTGCGCTTCTGGCCTAGCAGCTGTTTGGTAAACCCAAAGGGGTTAGCTAGGAATGCAGCGCGCCTTTTCGCTCTTTCCTTTGCCCGTCTCCGATGCCACTCTGCTCTTCTGAGGGTTAGCAACTTCTTTCTCAGAACACAGCGAATCTCTGCCAGCCCCGGCTTCAGGTCCTCACTTGCGCCCTTGAACTGGTTCTTCAGGTCCCTGAGTTCCCGTCGCAGCTGTGAGATCTTTTCTGCCCTGCGGTTCTTGGAGTAAGGCTTTGCCGCAGCACGCTTCTCAATCATTCCAAACCTTTCAGTGGCAATGCTAATGACCATGGTGGCCATTATTTGGAGTTTCCTGTCTGCCCCTCCTTTCATTGTGGCTTTCAGGATACCCTCCAAATCGTCATCAAGCTTCTGCCACTCACTCGCTTTACTGGCTGGAGGCCACTTAACCCGCTTTTGGTGTTGTGGGGTGTCTGGATCTAGGGCTTCCCGAGCGTGGAGGTCCTGGGCACTGTGGGGTGACTCCTGGCCCCGGTCCTCCTGCGTCTCACCAAGGTCCTCTGGAGTGTGTGGGGGGCTGTGGGGCTCATGCCCCACTAGCTCCTCCTGCAACTCACGGAGACTGTTCCTTGCGCGCTGCTCTGGCTGCTCTTTCACCAAGCATCCCATCTTGGTCTGGTGGATCTTCAAACCCCGCGGGTTTTTGCAGCTCTTGCCGCATATGCATGTATTCGTTGTCGATTGTCCGTTTGCATGGGTCGATGCCTGGTTGTCCGTCCGGTTGGGGTGCTCATTCTCCCCCCCTCTCGGGCTCCCCTGGGGGTGTGTTTCTTTAAGACATTTCGTAGCTGAGTAGGGGTTCTTCCTCTCGGAAGATGCAGGGCGGGTTGCTAGCCCTTCCTGCCCCAGTTGCCGTCTTTCCGTGCTGTCCGCTGTCTCTCCAAGCTGTCACCACTCTGTTCATGGTCGTCAACCAGTCTCTTCCTGGATGTCACTGGCTTTGCCAGAATTATATGGTTGTTAGATACATCTCGTGATGCAGACTCTTGGACACATCATCAGTGATAGTACCTGGGGTCACGGGGGGTTTCGGGTCTTTCAACTTCAGACCCCCTCACCCAGGCGACCCGACCGGGAGTGATCAGCTCCCGGCCTGTGTCCAAGAAGCGCTCGTCCACGCCTTGTCCCTCTGGATCCACAGCCACCGAGAAGCTTTCTCAGCGGCCTCTGTAGCTGAGCAGATGGCTCTCCTCTTCCTTGCCCCTGTGATGCCTAGGAGACTGTAGGCTCTACAGAGTGACTTCCCTGCAAAGCCCCTTCCCCCGACTTCAATGGGCAAGCATCTTGCTCGCCACCCCCTGTTGCGGCAGTCCTCCACCAGCTCTGCATATTTCTCCCTCTTCCTCCCACTGGCTTCCTCCATCCTCTCCTCCCAAGGCACCGTCAGCTCCAACATGATAACCTGCTTGGAAGACTCTGATTGCAGCACAATGTCTGGTCTCAGGCTGGTTTTCAAGATGCTCACGGGGAACTTCAGCTGCTTTCCTAAGTCCACCCTCAGCTGCCAGTCCTTAGCTGTTCCCAGCAGTCCTGTTTGGGCCTTTGGTTGGGGAGGGGGTTTTTCCCCAGCCTTCACAAATGCCTTCCCGTGCCTCGGTGGTGGTAAGCGCTTGCTGTAGTCGACGGCACAGTGGATGGACTCAGCAACTGCTTTCAGTACTTGGTCGTGGCGCCAGCGGTAGCGACCATCTCCAAGTGCCCTAGGACAGCTGCTGAGGATGTGTTCAAGCGTTCCCCTTCCCTGGCACAAGGTACATGATGGAGCTTCAACCTTGCCCCAAAGGAAGAGGTTTGAAGGGCTGGGCAGGACGTCGTAAACAGACTGGATGAGGAATTTTATGCGGAGCGGTTCCGCCTTCCACAACTCCGGCCATGAGATGGTTCTGTTCATGGCTTCCTCCCATCTGGTCCACGCGCCCTGTTGCCTTAGCCCCACCCACTGGCTAGCACGCTGCTCCTCGACTCCAGCCCGCACCTCAAGTTGGACCCGGTCCCGCCTATCCTTGCCCCGGAGCCTGCTGAGGTGGGTAGTTGGTACGGTTCCCAGTCCTGCCCGGCCAGTGGCCACAGATCCCACGAGCTCTTTGTGGGACAGCCGAGCTTCAGCCTGGTCCACCGCCTCTTGCGCCCTCCACCTTCTGCCTGTCCTGACCTCAATGCCAGCTTGAGCCACCTTTGGGTCCTTCGATTCCCTGTACTGGAGGACCTCCCTTGCTCTGGCAACCATGAACTCCTCCGTGAGGCCCTTGACTGGTAGGTTCAGCTTGTTGTTGTTGCCGTAGAGGGCAAGGCTGCTGAGACTCCGAGGGAGCCCCAGCCAGCGTCGGAGGTGGCTGCTGACCCTCCGCTCAAACCCTTCCACGGTGGACATGGGAAATTCATACACCAGCAATGGCCATAATATCCTGGGCAGGATGCCATGCTGGTACACCCATGCCTTGAACTTCCCCGGGAGACCAGATTTGTCCACTGCCTTTAGCCAGCCATCGAGTTGTTCATTGGTGGCCCTGATGGAAGCTGTATCCCTCAGGGAGCAGTCGAAGATCTTCCCCAGGCTTTTCACAGGCTTCTCTGTGACGGATGGAATCTGGGTGTCTCCAAGGAAGAAGCTGAACCGGTCAGTCACCTTCCCTCCCTTAAGGACTAGAGACCTGGATTTCTCTGGTTTGAAGCGCATGCGGGCCCAGGTGGTAAGCTTCTCCAGGCCCTGGAGGATCCATCTGCACCCTGGTACTGATGTTGTTGTCACAGTCAGGTCGTCCATAAACGCCCTGATGGGGGGCTGACGGATGCCGGACTTGGTTGTGGGCCCTCTGCACTCCGGCTCGGCTGACTTGACCAGCATGTTCATGGCCAAGGCAAAGAGAATCACTGAAATGGTACATCCAGTGATGATCCCTTTCTCAAGCCGGTGGCGCTCTGATGTAACTGCACCAGAAGTGAATCTGAGGTGGAAGCTGTTATAGTAGTCCATGATTAAGGCCTTGATGTTACATGGGACATGGTGCCTCTCCAATGCCACCTCCACCAGCTTGTGGGGTATGGAGCCGTATGCATTAGCTAGATCCAGCCAAAGCACAGATAGGTTCCCTTTCCCCTCTCGGGCCTCTCTTATCAGCTGTGTCACCACTCCACTGTGTTCCAGGCACCCTGGTACCCCTGGGATCCCACCCTTTTGCACTGAAGTGTCAATGTACTGGTTTCGAAGTAGGAAGTCTGACAGCCGGTGGGAAAGGATACTGACAATGATAAAAAGAAAACTGCAGAAGGTTATTTAAAGAATACTAAATACTGCATTTAAAGCAGTTCATAATGTCAGATGATCATTTTTATGTGTATAAGAACGTTTCCAGCAAGCAAAGTTAGAAAACTACAAATAAAATGCCTTTTACAAACTCACTGTCATTAACCTTGAGTTTCCTTTAACATTATGTTGGCCCTCTTTTTAAAATTTTCATATGATGTGATTACAAAGATTGACCACAATTAACTTTTGTTTCCACTCTTCATCTCTCTCCCACGTTTTCCTCATATCATTATAGTCTGTGAGTGCTTTCTCTCTCTCTCTCTCTCTCTCTGTTCACCCCCTGTAGCTAAATCCAAGTGCCAGTACACATTTGTACAGCCTAATGTGTGTGTGTGTGTATTTGTGTATTTCATGTGTATGTGTATGTTTGCATATTCACATGCAAGGTTTGACCTTGTGCAGCCAACTGTATCAAAGCATCTCTTTATTTTCACACAGGTGTGTGTTTGTGTGTGTGGTGTGTGTGTGTGTGTGTGTGCGTGTGTGTGCATGTATATGTCAGTGCTGATGCAACATGCAGCATTTGCCCTTGTGCGTTCAAGCATATCAACTCTTGTCATAATTTGTACAGGTGTGTGTGTGTGTGTGTGTGTGTGTGTGTGTGTACATCTTTTATGAGTTTCTGCATTTGCGCTTTTGTGTTTGTGTGTTTCACCTGCAGGTGCAGTCTATTCAATTTAACAGGTCTTGGGGAAGAGCAGGTCAACAGTCAGACACTGTTTAGTCAACACACACCTCACTCATATGGACACACACACACATACAGTACACTAAACTCCAAACAGTAACCAAAGAACAATTTAATCCACCTGCATGGAAATATAAGAGATATATATATATATATATATATACACACACATTATACAATTACGTATATTTACAGAATTAATCGGGAATCATTGTTCATCAATCATTGAATCAAGTTCACTTGTCAGGAAAAGTTTCCCTCAAACACAGAAATTGTGATTAAAAGCCTCCTTTAAGAGAGTGTTCCTGCAACAAAGTTGAAATGTCCACACTGGTGAAGTTTTGAGTCCTGTACAGTTTAACAGATCAGCTGATGTTTGAAGTTCAGGAATCCATGTGTGAGATATGAAGCTCTCTGCTAGATCATCCTTGTAAATTAGAATTTAAGTGAAGCTTCTGGTCAAATGAAGCTAAAAGTAAAAGCAGAGCAAAATTTGTGTGATTGAATATGTGTGTGCTTTTAGCATACACACAAAGCTGATGTAATATGAGGAAGTTGTGGGTGTGTGTGTGTAGGCACCCAGTACTTCTCCAAAGCAACACAAAAATGTGTGTTCACACTGTGTTTGTTTGGAACCGTTCAGCCAAGCTCTTGAGCATTTTCTCTTTTAGTTTGGTTCAATGGAAGGGCGAGGAAAAAAAACAAAAAAACATAAACCCATAGGAACACTGCACACCCACTGCATGAAAGTTTCAGTCCTTGCTAAAGTGAACTCAGTTTGATTCATGATAAGTATCTGAAGTCTGCACTTTTAACATGTGTTGCTGCTTTGGAATAATAAAAATCAGAGCACCAAGTCTATAATCTATAAAAATATGAAGTAAGGTTTTAGGCTTCAATTAAATCTGACTCGTCTTTCTGCAGTAATCTTGACCCTATGGCTCACCTGCAACTGGTCATTGTGAGCTCATTGAAACCAAATGCAAGTGATAAACAACTTAAAAAAAAAAAAACAACTGAAAATTTAAACCACTGTTCAGTATGTATATATATATATATTACATAAATTAGTGGCATTTTCATACAATTTCAATTAGATTAACTTGTAAGATGTTGCTCCATAAACCTCAAGTTGAGCTTGTCAAAACAATTCAGTTCAGTGTATTTTTTATGCAGCCTATTCTCAGTTAAGTGTTTCACTGCAGTCTGAGAGAGAAAGAGGGAGAGTAGTGATGATCAAGAAATAAAGAAATGGATAGAAAATGAGGACTGAGGGAGGGGAAAAGCCAAGTGTAGTTGTTCTCTTTCCTGTGCTTTATTGTTTTCCTCAGCAAATCCTGTGAGAGGGTATACATCTTGCTTTTAGATTAATGAATCTGCATCCAAATCTCCGAGGGAAAGCTCTATAAAAAACAACTTGACAATTATTTCTCTCCTCCCATATTTTTCACAGAAGCATGCACACAGAAACTCTCTCTGTCTCTCTTTCACACTCACACACACAGACACACACAGAGGCAAGCAGACACAGTTATTGACCAGCTTCACCCTCTTTCTCTCCTGCTCTCTCCTTCGCTCGCGCTCACTCATGCAGAAAACCAGCGTAACCCAGGAGGTGTGCAGCTGAAAAGCCTTGCAGGAATTTTTTAAAAGAGACACTCTAAGACAGTTCTGTGCTGTTTCTGCCAGAGGAGGACGGGTATCTTCTAAATGTATTTTGTCACAAAGTTTTATGTCAGGTGCTTTAAACTATCACAATATTTGAATGCATGCACGAAACCAGGTTACTGGGATGAAACAAAGTTAAGACAAGAAAACCGAAAATGTTTAGTACACGCGCTGCAACAATCTGGGTACTGTAATATCATAAATCTGGCATAGGCACATATTATCGCACTGTATCTCTTTTTCTATTGCCGCCTTGTCATGACTTTGGAAAAACTGACCATTTCAGATCAATTTGATCATCCACTTACTGTGTTTTCTCTCATATTTGCAGTGTTTTCTTTCTTTCTTTGAATCGTTGCTTTAAGCCCTTGGGGTGTGGAGCGCTGGAACAGAGAAGCTGATGAAGTAAACCATATGTGGTTCTCAAAAGATGTTGTTCTTGGGCTGAACTTAGGCGAGGAGTTCTGGTCCTCTGAAATGAGGCCAACATGGAAGTAACTTAAAACTGCATTCTATCAAAAGGCCACCAGGGGGCGACCGTTTTGGTGTCAAAAGGACTTCCGTCTCTATACAAGTCAATGGAGAATTCACCAACTTCTCACTTGATTTCTAACCTCAGTGAACGTTTTCAAAATGAGTTTATGGTCTCAATCGCTAGTTTAAAGCCTTCTTCAATGCAGTATGATGTTCATTTATGAAATTTTGGCCTCCCTGATTTTATATTAGATGATAAAGCAGGGTATGCATTAGGGTGTGGCTATATAGTGATTGACAGGTTGATCGACCTATGTCCTCGAGATCCAGCCGTCGCAACCATAGAAACCTCCCCCGCTCCACCCTGTGAGTGATGTCACGGATGTTACGTCCATTTCTTCTATACAGTCTATGGCTGAACTGCTTTTGCACAATCTCTGAGACTTGGTCTCCGACTTGTCTTTGTGTTTCTTTTTCTTCCCTGAAAGTTGAAATAAGATCTTGGAGATTGGCCTGTTGATTGCAACCAAATTTTACCATCCTCTCAGTGATCCGTCCTTCCTTCTGTGTGACATCAGTTGCTCTCTGTTGATTTTCTCTTTGTTGCTGAAAAAGCCATTTGAACACTTGATGCTAAAGGGCACAGCATTTAGGTGCCATTTGTATTGTTGCTTTTATATCAATTGAGATCTTACATCAAATGGACATGAGTGTTTTTTTGCAAATGTGTCATTTTGGTTAAGATATTATTGTTAGTGGGGAAAAACAGTCCCACAAGGGTTGCACTGCCTCTGGATTCTGGATTTAATACTGAGTCTTATGAGAGAGAAGGCACAAATTACTGAGGTTTGGAAAGTATTACATGAATAGTTTCACATTCCTGAAGAAAAAAAATAAATCATCTTTTCCTTTCCTAAAAATACAAAGGTGTTTAAGAATGGGATAGGGAAAGGATATCTAATTAGTAGAAACTGAGCAGTACATTTGCCTTCTAACCATCCCTTTTTATAATTGTCTGCTGCTTAATTGAACCCCTGCAGGATAATCCACTCAGCTGCATTTTTGTCTTTTGACATTCTTTGATATTTCCATGCTATTCAGACGTCATGCAGGAGGTGAATTTTGATAAGCTCAGAGCACGAGTGTTCATAGCACACCTACACATGCCTGGTTGTGCTCTTTTGTGGGTTGATTTAGTGGAGCCTTCGTGTCTTTGGTTGCTGAAAATTAAATCCTCAATGTTTTTTTTTCAGTTTAGAAATGGAGGTAGACTTCAGCATGTAGTGAAGTCAATTCTAAGGGATGTTATACACGTGCAAGTGAATGAATGTTGGCAACTGTCTGAGGCAATTGAATATCAATGTGGACATAATGGGCTAAAGCATTATGAAGAAGACAGTGAGACATTATATCCTCCTTTAAGCAAGCCAAACATGACAGACTTTGTCTTTCCTTTTCTTGACATGAAAAATCCAATCATTTTATAAATATTAGTATAGCACAACTCATCTGAATCACAAAATACAGCATGATGAAAGCTTAACCTTCTGTCACTGATCCTGCCTCAATCCTGTGTCTGCCTACCTGTTGTCACGACCCCAGTGGCTCTTTCCTTATCTCTCCCTGTGTGTGTGTGTGTGTGTGTGTGTGTGTGTGTGTGTGATTGTGTGAGCAGACACAGGTGTGCTGGAGTCACAGCAGAGCCTGATCAGCTGCAACTCGTACCATAATCAATGCCTCTATTTATACTCTGCCCTGCCAGATTATAGCTTCTCCTCACTTATTTCTCTTGGATTTATTGGTTTTGTTGTTGTTGTTGTTGTTGTTGCTGCCTGTTTTTCCCTATCCTGACCTTGTCCCTGTCCCTGTCCCTATTCCTCATCTTCCTTCCCAACCCTGGACACCTGCTCTACCCAGCTCTCACAGATTCTGCTCTAGACCTGCTTCCCAGCTACCAGTTCTTTTCCCCTGTCTTATCATAATAAATACCTTGTCCTACCGGGTCCTTGTCTCCTTGCCGCTTGCATTCACCTGCTCCATCCCCATATAACTCCTAAAAATGAAACACAAATGGCAGTAAGTGCCAGATTGAGCATCATTGGCCTCTATTAGGATTGCACTGATCTTTTGTGCTTGAGAAACTCAATACAATTCAATTCATAAATTCACAGTATTATGCTCAAATATTAAGGGTGTTAGAATGAGTCTAGCGCTTTCATTAGCCGACACACTGATTTCTGGCTATTCTGGGTCACTTCACACTTGTTAGACCCCTGCAGAGTCCAGTTACTCTAACTCGCTATCTGTGATTCCAGTCTAATTTATGCCTGGGTGATGCAATTTAGATAGCAGAAAAAGCAAACAGAATAATCTACACAGCCAACTCTATGTCAGTCCAACCGCACTGAACAAACCCTGAATCTGATTGCTGTTGCTGTGAATAAACCAATATAGTTGATGCACCTGTGGCGTCCCACCCACACATAAAGGTCCAGCAGCTGAAAAAAAGTATGAAAAGTTACAGTTGCAAGCTTTCCCCTGTCTCTGCTTAAATAAGCGTTAGCAGGTTCTTGTAATACAGGAAGAAGTAATGACGATCCCAGTAGTAACATTAAGTACTGCTCACAGCTGTTTTTTCTTTTTTTTTTATAGATATCAAAATGTCCCCGCAAGGCTGTGAGAGCCTTTGCATGTAAGGCAATAACAACATGAAAGTCACTCTCACCCTTAGCTTTCTGCAACAAACATCAAACATTGACTCAAAGCCAGGTTTCTGAGTGGAGAATGAGATTTGTTGTGTGCATGAACACAGTTGCTAAGCCATAGAAAAACGTTCTCATTATGCTTATTATTTTTTTTACAACTAGCGTCCAGTTCATTATTTATTCTGCACATTACATTATTGTCAGTGCATCCTTTTTACATGTTTGTGTATTCGCTATCGTCGGATTACTATTCTTAGCAACTTAAACCCAAACTGCTGATGAAGGTATGTGTGTGTGTTCGTGTGTGTTACAGCTCCTTGGTGTGTGTTCCAAGTCAACAAGCGCATGAAGAAGGCTTTCATACACCAAGCAATAATATCACTGGTTTAATGGTCCCCTTGGGACTCACACACAACATGCACCGTTGCAGGTTGTGATTACTTTTCATGATAGCTTTAATGAAGCTCCTTTGCTGATTCGCAGATTTCAGGGTCAGGGTGATGTGTGTTTGTGTGTGTCTCATGCATCCTATGGTGTTTTAAAAAAGGATCTGGACAGCCAATTAAAAATAATCTTCAACAAAAATCCCATGTAGAATACATTTACGCATTACAGAGACAATACAGGTTTTTTTTTCTCCTGTTTAAAAAAAAAAGAAGAAGTATTATAACAAGGATTCCATTGAGGCCGGAGTCTCCTTTACAAGACAGCCTTGTGTGAGAATAAATGAATAAAAAGTAGTAGGAAGGATAAAAATAAATCACAAAAACGGAACAATATTTCATAACAGAGTGGTTAGAATAATGTTCTCGATGGAACACCACTTTATTTAAGGATTCAGCCATGTTATTTTCAGGGCCTCGGGGTAGTTGAGGCACTATTTGACCCCTGACTAGCAAACTATTGTGAGATAGCTGAGTATGTGTAGGATTTTAGTCTATTTATCATATTTAGTCTGTTAAGTTGCACAGACTTGACACAATAGCAGATTTTCTCTGAATTCATTTTACCTGAAAAAGGTCTGAAGACCACAATGTTGACAGTGTTCAGGATTTTTGGGGAGATTTAGTGAATGTTTGATCCTACCCAACAGAAATGTGCTCTGTTAGCAGTTAAGACAACTGCATGAAGAATTTAATAAAAGTTTTGACAGATACAGGTTACAAACAGGCGGGGAGTTCTGGTCCTCTGAAATGAGGCCAACACGGAAGTAACTTAGAACTGCATTCTATCAAAAGGCCACCAGGGGGCGACCGTTTTGGTGTCAAAAGGACTTCCGTCTCTATACAAGTCAATGGAGAATTCACCAACTTCTCACTTGATTTCTAACCTCAGTTAACATTTTCAAAATGTGTTTATGGTCTCAATCGCTAGTTTAAAGCCTTCTTCAATGCAGTATGATGTTCATTTGGGACATTTTGGCCTCCCTGATTTTATATTTGACGATAAAGCAGGGTATGCATTGACAGGTTGATTGACCAATGTCCTCGAGATCCAGTCCTCACAACCTATCGCAACCTCCCCGCTCCGCCCCAATGGCCCCGCCTCATGCCCATATAAGTAGAATCCGTGTGTTTATTTTTCCCAGCATGCATCAGAAATTTTCAAGATGGCACTGCCTGGATTGGAAACTATTGGCTTCCGAGCAGCAGTCCACAAACCAATGGGTGACGTCTATGGTTACAAAGGGTGGCTGTCAAAATTCATGGGTGTGATCACAAACAATACTTTCTGGTGAATAATTGACCTTTTTCTCTCACAGTTAAAAAACCACCAGGTGTAAATTATAAAATGAATGATGGCTGAATTCCATTTAGCTGCTTCAGTTTCATGTTGTTTGTCTTGTTCATGCTGGCCCTCTGTCGTCACAGCTTACTGTCTATTGTTAATGTTATCAGTAATACCTAATAATACCTAGTAATACCTGTGCTTTTCCTAGTATGACAAGTCTAAACACCTGCTGTGAAAAAATGCACGTTTACTACTGTCTACAATATCTACTCTATCTACATTTTCAATTACGGTTTTATCAAAAGCAACATATTATGCTGCTGTGGGTAGCAGGTAACTTTGATTGAAATGCTCCCTGAATTATCTGGAAAAATGGACTGGGGGGAAATTCATAGAGCTGCATAGTAGTAATCACAGTCTCCACACCGCCTGTGGTGATATTACTGCTGCCCAGAGTGAGTAATACTGTAAGTGATCTGGGTTTCTAACACACAGGCTGCACTTTCTTCCTCTAAAATGACTTCTATAAGACCTTGTCTCTCAGACACTCACCTGTATTTCATTGCTTTTTGTTTTCCTATTTTACTCTTCTCTCCTGTCTGGTTACTGTACCTCTCCCTCTCCCTCTTGTTGATGACCTAGATTTCAAGCCACCATGTTCTGCTGCAGTCCCTCTCCACTGACACACACATTCATACACAGTAAAACACACCCTTACCTACTACCCATGTTTTATTAATCGCAGGGCTGAGTCAAGGTTGATGCAAGGCAACAAAATTACTTTATTAAACACACTAGCACACAAGAACACACTGGCACAAACACATAAACTTTGACACACAAGTTTGAGTACACAGTACCATATACCATTATATACTCAATGTTTATGCAAATTTACACATATCTCTACATGCATATGACATGTCTTAAATCCTTTGAAATCATCTCTCTGCAGATATCAGCATATTTATTGCTGAAATAGCTGCAGCACATATGTGTGTGTGTGTGTTTGTATGTGTGTGTTGGTTGGTATACAAGTGATGCTCTCAGCAATAAGCCAAGATGAAATCTTCAAATTAATTCCACACATACAAATCTCCAATCAAATCAAATCTTAAACATGGGCAACAAATGAGGTCAATGTACATCCCATGAGATTCTGGGAATAGCTTTTGGGTGGTTTACATTTGAGAAAACATACTAATTAGCAGATCCATTTAACTGCATCAATTAGTGAATATGGAGGCATTCTGGCTCTTACGAAGAAAAAACACTGCAGGCAACTTGCACAAAATGTGTTATACGTCATGAAAAATATGCAATGACTTTCAATCAAGACAGGCCATGACCCCCTCACGGCCATTTTAAGAGAAAAGATCTTAAAAAAAAGAAAAAAAGTCAGAACTTCTTATCTTGTTGTTGTTGCAAGTCAGTGAAACAGTCCCACTATGGTTTAAAACTGTTAGAAATATCAATCAGTTTGAGTGGATGAAGATGGCTTTGCACTCTTACAATTGAGGCCATCATGTTGAGTCAATCATTGAGTAATCATTTATGATAAAACTCTAAAAACAAGGGTAAATAAATACTATAAAATAAAATCTAAATTATAGGATAAGGCAAGATGAAACATCCATCAGATAAAATCACTTGAGGAGAAAACAATGGTAAAAAGATGTGTTTTAAGATTTCCCTGAAGCACTCAGGTAGACAGATAGATAACACCACTATTGATTAAAAACCAGGAAAGTTAACCAGCTCTCCAGTTTTACCAGTGATGAGTCAGAACGCTCTTGAAAGACGAGTTAATTAATAGCAATGGAGAGAGGAGATGAGGATATGGACCTTTATCACACCCAAATTGGAGCAGCATTCTTTTAATTGAATGACTAAATGACAATTACTTTCAACTTTCAACGCAGTCACTCAGCTAACACTAACGTTAGCGTAGCGGCGCAGCTAACGAGAGAATCTGACCTGCAGCATGAAACAACGTAACCTCTGAGATGAAGGAAATAACTCGGTGCTCAGTCTGTCTCACCTTTACAACCCTGCAGCTGCTCAGCATGTTGTACAGTGATGTCTGTGGAGCTAACAGTGTAGAAGAGAGGCTGCTCTCCACTGCTGGAGACTTGATAACAAACAGCTGCACTCCGCCCTCAGTTTGTTACTTTCATACAGGCAGGTGAGCTTCACCCCTACTAGGTCTATACTGTTGACTTATTTAGACATTTATGTTCAATATGCATATTGAATGTTCACATCCAGCTTTTTAAATCACTTTCTAAATAAAGGGAGTTCATATTTATCTGATGTGATACATTGAGATGCATCAAGAAAAGTTTTAGAATCGCATCGTAACCCTCTGAATCGCAATTTAATCAAATAGTGAGGTGCCAAGAGATTCCCACCCCAAGTCAGGCAAGGCAAAGCAAGGCAGTTTTATTTATATAGCACATTTCATACACAATGGCAACTCAATGTAAATGGTATATGGACTGTATATGTTAAGATAACCTGTCTGACTTGGCTTGTGAACCTCTACACTGCTAAAATCAGCACCTGTTATCAGACTTCATTCATGGTCTCTGAGTTTTTCGTGTTTTTTTTCATATGTGCTTTTTATTGTGTGTGCACATGTGTTGTGTTTATCAGTGAAATTGTGTCTGTGTCTGAATGTGTGTACACTCTACTGGATAATCCCATTGTGCATGATTCTGAATTTAATCTTGTAATTCTCTTGCTTCAGGCTATGTTATGTTTGACTTTGTGTCTGTGTGTATTGTGTGTATGTACAGCTATTTGTGTATCTATGCATGCATTAAAAGTGTGGGACACATCAGTCAGCTTTTAAAGAGAGAAGCTGTGAAGCTGACGTACTAGATAATAGATGATTAGAACAGCATTGTTGGCATTCTTAACCATTTTCTCAATTTTAGTTAAAAGCTAAGGGAAACACATACATTTTACTTTAGGTTTCATTTAGTGAAAAAAAGTCTAAAAAGAAAATACTGGTGTACAGGATCAATGGAATCCTTCACATCCATCAGCGTGATTTCTTTAATTATGTCTGCAATACTCTCATCTAGCAACGTCTGTGTGAATCCTATCCTGTCCCATTAGGGATTACTTGTGCAATATTATGTTAAAAAGGTCAAGTATCACCACTGCTTTTGATCACTGTATCCATTTTTGCATGAAATATTGTAAAATCATGTCGCTTCCAGTTACCGTAATGGTTGGAGATTGTGGCGATGGCATGGTGTAACACCATATGACAGCTGCTTCAAAGAAAAAAATCCATACATAATGCAATCTCTTTTATTTTAATACGATTTTCTGCACAAAGTAAACCACATGGACCATGAGCACTTTTTTAATCCACAATGTAAGTTCTTGGACAAATCTTTTTTGAAAAATGCCAAAATGTTGTCATTCAATTCAGTTTATACAAAAAGAGAACATCTATACCTGTCTGAAACCAGACATGTATGTGTTACTGCCGTGTCTGACATTTGCATTAGACATTCGGCTGAAGCACTGACTATTTTAGTTTCCTTTTTTCAGCATGGTTCTCAGGATGAGAATTGTGAGATGCATAATGAATAAAGGGTCCTGACTGATTTTATTAGCAGTACTCTACTAGATTTCTCTGATAAAACATGTCATTGGTTTGAAATACATTTAGTTAACCCTCCTGTTGTCCTCGAGTCAAGGAAAAGAGGGAGGAAGGGAGGAGGGAAAGGTGGAAAGGAAGGAAGGAAAGGAAAGAGGCAGGGAGGAAGGAAGGAGAGAGGAAAGAAGGAAGGGAGGACGGTAGGGGGAGGAAAGAAGGAGAGGGAGGAAAGAAGGAGAGACGAATGACAGAAGAAAGGGGGATGGAGGTAGGAAAGGAAGGATGGAGGAAAGAAGGAAGGAAGGAAGGATGAAAGGGGGATGGAGGAAGGAAGGAAGGAAGGAAGAGTCAAAACAGATGGGTCAATTTGACCCGGGAAGACGACACAAAGGTTAATAATGTTAATAATGTAAAATGCTGCTGGTGCATGATTAGTAGTTTCTGTACACTTTCACATATAGAAGCTAATAATAATAATATCCAGCCCAAATCTGCTTCTATGCTATTATTTGATGTATTATGTCATTGTTTGTAGGTCACAGAGAATGATAAAGCCATGAGACACTGAGTACACCGCCTGACATATTTTTTCACCTCTGGGGTGAAACAACAACAAAACACTTCTCTTACAGCTTTGAAATATTGTTTTCAGTATATTTTTGACTTGACATTTCTCTTGGATTTCAGTTGGAAAATCCGTAAGTGAGGAAGTATTTTCTAGGTTGTGTTACACTCTTTGAACTTGTGAAAAGCTTTGCAGTGAAAGCAACAAGAAACAGGAATCGAGCTGTGTAAAGAGGCGTCTCTCGTGGACACTGCAGCTTTGGTCCCCTGTGAGGCCTTTGACATCTTGGGCTTCATACAATGTCCAATGCTGCGTCATCTCTACACTGCCAAATGGAAGCTAAGATAAAATATCTACCAGAGATCAAAGCACCAATCCTGTCAGCTCCGCTCCCTTAAAGGTCATACAGCACATCAGTATATAATAGAATAAAGAAATGGTGGACAAATGTGGACAAAGATAGTGGAAAGGAAAGTAAGTAGTAAAATAAAAGAGTTGTGGGTTACAAAAGAAGATCAGGTGAGATAAAAGGAGAAAAGACAGAGAGAACAAGGTGTCTGACATGAACTATGACACTGCAAAGATTATCGTCAGATCCTAAGAGTTTCTTTATGCTGCAGGCATGAAACCAGGAAAGAAAGTTGTTACAGAAGTTACATGACACTTTCAGAAGAGTCAGTTCATCCTTGGCCTGTAACCTAGATTTCTGTTAGATTTAATGGGAATCTGTTGCTGCTAAAAACAACTAAAAGAAAACAGACAAACAAACTGGGCCTAACACATTCTCCTCCTGAAAAGAGATGTGCTCATTGGATCATGACACACAAACCCACATGCTTTTATTTCAATGCACAACAGGGATATGATAAGATAAAGATCTGTCAGGAAGTAATCTGTAACACATCACATAATATTGGTTACATGATGGAAATGGTGTATTTGCACAGCTCACAGATGGTAGTCTGGTTTGGCAAAAAATAGACCACAGGCTTGAAAAAGAAAGGACTGGCATCACATCTAGCTTCCTCACACCAAGCCCATGGACACATCAGCGCTGGATACAATCGCTTCTTGTCAGCTTTGGCACACGCAAATCTAAATGCCAGGTCAGGCTGACATTGGCCTGTAATTTCCCCAGCTAACTGAGCTGAGATCTCAGTTTCTTATCACTCAGTCAGGCAATATAACAGCATGCTTAATGGATTATTGACTTATAGTGAAAATGTTATATCTTGGCAAATAAAAAAAAATACATATACAGGCACATTTTGAGAGGCTTGTGCTCTCAATATATTGTTCACAAGGCAAGGAGATCCTTTTCACTCTTAAATTTATCAAGAAGAGAGAAATGAAATGGTTGTCCACACTTCCACATGTAAAATGTAAATGTACTGACAAAATACAAGAGTGAAACAGGGAAAAAATGTACCCCAAAAGAACTAGAGTAGAAAGCTTAAAGAGAATGTAGGAGCGGTCTGAGATTACTAGATTTCAGTATACATTACTATCTTTCTACATACTTGTTAAAAGCTAAAGGTATTTAAAGTGATAGATCCCAGATAGCAAAATTCTTTTGGCCCATATCTGGCCCACACCTGACATGTTCATCCGGCCCACATACAGCATGGAATGATGGCACTTGGGCGGTCCGCTCATGTTTGCCAAAAGTGGGCCATAACCAAGCCATCACAATGCCAGATGTCAACCAAAAACACACCAAATAAACCAGTTCGGCCAAGACTGGCCCAAATATGTTTCAACAAAAGTGGGCCAAGTATGTTTCCTTATATGTGGGCCTCTTTAGGCTCACATCCGGATTAGTCATTGCCATACTTGCCATATTTCGGCCAAAGATGGGCCATATTCGTTTTATGATATTTGGCCCAAATGTAGCATTTACTACATGGGCCAGTTTAGGTTCATGTCTGTTTTGTCCGGGCCAGAAGAATGCCTACAGTGCCGGATCATTGCCTCAAGTGGCCCACATTCGCATGCTATCTGGGATGGCATAGAAGACTTGTTCTCTGCTTTTCACCATCACTATCCACATTAGGGGAAAAATTCCCTTGCCAAAATTATTTCACATCTGGATCACTAGAGAGAAGACGACAGAAGGGGATAGGTCAAATGAGCACCGCACAGAGCTCAGAAGAGGTTTATTTAATTCAATTAATGGCTGACGATAAAAAATAAAGAAAGTGCAGCAGTATCTGCAGACGCTGTCATGCCAATGAGACAGACACTTTTGATCTATATAGCATTCTTCAGGGCTGGTGTTCACAAAGTCCTTGCAGGCTAACTTTTACTTCTAATTGGCAAGTCTGGTAGTAAATTCAAAGGATTATGGATTCTTTTCATATCTAATTTCAGTAAGTTCCCCCAGTCCCCCCAACCTAAAGTAAAAATCTTGCTTTAGGTTTTAAACTGTCATCATCTCAACTTGTCACATGGCAATTTACTCCCAAACTTTTCTGGGACATTACTAAGTCTGTGGTGTATGATCTTAAAAAGTTTTAAAACTTTTCACTCCATTTTTATATATGTTTCTTCAGATGCTTCATGCTTATTTCTGTTGATCATCAAAGTGATGTAATGTATACTCACCTAAATGCATTCTGATACTTATGATGATCTTTGTGATTACATAAATCTGATATCTTACCTCTTTATAACATGAAATGAATTCAAAATGTTTGAATGAATTGAAACAAAATATTTAAAAAAGGGAAGAAAATGTTTTCATCTAGACTTGACCCTTTGTATGATGGTATTATAGGGGCAGTGCTAGTGTTGTAGTATTAGATGTAAGTGGGTTGTTCAGAAAGTTCAGTTTCTAGGATCAGAGGCTGGATTCACTCTGGAATATAATCTTCAACCTTAAAAGTATACTCTCAAAATTTCATGATAAGGCAGCTACAGAGCAATCAGTTCCGGGTCACACAGGATTAAGAATCAAATGTCTCTGCTCCCATGTAATACCAGAGGGACAGATACAGGGCTAAAATCCTGACTTAGCAGTTCTTCCTCTAAAGATGCAGACAGAGCAGTGAAAGGACAGAGGCAAAAAAAAAAAAGAGGAATATGAACGAAGAACAAAAGAGTTTCTTTCGCCTTTAGGCTAAAGCAGCAGCAGAATTTGGCAGGCAAAAAGGAAGTGTCCAATCAAATAAGCTGCTAGTGTGAAAGACTTGACTGATTGACTGGTTTGCTGGCTACTTCAGACACTAAACACACTGCATTGGTATCTTTGACTCTGTCTGAGGCTTGCTGGTGCAGTCTGGAGCTAAACTAAACTAACTACTGGAGCAAACGATTTTCACTATTTTTGCCCATTTGCATTTACCCATGCTGTAGTCTTGTGGTGCTTTCAAATGACCACGTGGTTTTAAACAAGACTAATGGTGAAGATGCACTGACATTAGCACTATTCACCTTCGATGGTACTCAAGCAAATCACTTCACAAGGCAATGTAAAATTCTAGGTGACATGGGGCTGACCAGTGGTGTGGAAAATGTGAGGGGTCAAAAGTTGACATTTTATAACTTGCAATATCCTCAGAAATTGTTCTGGAAGGTAGGCATGGGCCGGTTTCAAGGTTTACCACGGTATGAAAAAGTCACGGTTTCAAAACCACTAAAATGTTCCGTCATACCGTTCCTGCGGTATGAGCGGGTTTTTTTTTTTTAATGTGACGTCTCATCAGAGAGAGAGTGGAGGTCGCTCAGGTCGTGTGCAGCTGCAACATAAAGTAGTCCTCCTCCGGC
Organism: Scomber japonicus; assembly: GCF_027409825.1. NCBI lineage: Eukaryota > Metazoa > Chordata > Actinopteri > Scombriformes > Scombridae > Scomber > Scomber japonicus. The sequence goes on along the minus strand of NC_070583.1, from coordinate 30,334,435 downwards.
GCACCTCCGGTTGCTGTTACAAGCAGGTAGCTGTGCAGGCTGTATGATGGCTGAAGGAGGCGAACCCCCCCCCCGTCTAAACGGGCCAAGTCGGTTGTATTTATACTTCAGCTACCGTAAAAAGACAGACGGCCGCGGCTTGGAGGAAGAATGTCCCAGACAGTAGCAGTGTGAGGAGGCATAACATCCTATTATGATCGTGAGCAAGTCTCCAAAAACTGTTGAGATTCAGTTTTAAGCTCCTGCCTGCATTTATTTATTTATATTCATCTTAGATGTGTTTTTACTTTTTTCAATCATTTATGTTCCGATCTTGAGCCACAGGTTAAGTGATTGCATTTATTTGCATTTTGTGTTTTTTTTCCCACTAAGAATAATTCATTTATGTCGTGACTTGAGCTGCAGGTTTAGCCTCAGTTAAAGGACTGCACTTATTTTTTTTTTTAATTATTTATTTTAAATACATATTTACCTAAAAAATAAAAGACCGTTCAATGGAAAAAAAATCTTTCTTTTTCTTTTAAATACAGACATTTCAAAATATCACATTTTGTAGCCGTAATCATAATACCATGAAACCGTGATATTTTTACCTGAGGTTATCGTACCGGCCCATGCCTACTGGAAGGAATGCAATGAAACTGACAAAGCAGCTGTAGTGTAGACCAGAAAGCTATGAGAAGATGTCCATGGTGGAGAAAAAAACACAATATTACAATTAACACACCTATACTCTGTAAATCTGGAGTTATTCCATAGTTACATTACATAATCAACACTTTTGACTGTGGTAGTGACTTGACAATCATAAGTAGGGCTGGCCGATATGACCAAAATCTCATATCCTGATATATATCATATACTGTAGTATATAATTCATTGAATAAATTGCTGGTCATGTGCAGCACACACACAGAGGGTTCAGCTCCACTCCTGGTCAAACATCCTTTATACAAAGATATGCATCATAGAAGACCTGTCACTGAGCCACCTTTTCTTTAACACTGAACCAACCAAAGCCAGCATACTCAGCATGGTGTAATTCTGGATTCAGACCACATCAAGCGGTGCGTGGAGCGCTGCAGGGTTGAGCGGAGTGGTGTGTGTGGGGGTGTGGTGGCATTTTTTAAATGCGTAACCACTGTGAAATAGTCAGAAAATAATGTTTTATTGATCACGGACTTTCTCTCTGCCAGTGTTCCCTCTCTTCATTCACTCTCTGGCTCGCTCAAGCACATTTGCTAACAACTGCGTCAGCTCCCTGTCCCGCTGTGCCATCGTTGATCCAGCTCTTTGATTACCTCTGTAGCTGACTTATAGGCTGAGCAACCCTGTCCCCCACTTCCGTGTCCGTACCTTTTACACAGATCAGCAAGGCAGAATGAAGACACAGCATTCCTGCCTTAAACAGACTCTCTTAGGAGCAGAGGATTGTAGCATGACCATAAATGATGACGCAAAGGAGCAGCTGAAATTAAGTGCACATAAATTAGATAACATAAATACAGTCTTTACTGTTTGGCTGTCTCACTGCTTCTCTCCTCTTCTCTGCTCTCTCTCAGCGGCAGTGGGGCTGAGCCTTCCACGTGTGCAGCAAAGAGACATACAGTGGTAAAGGGTTGGAGAGTTTAGGACAACTACATTTGTTACGAAAAAGAATAATTTAACAATGTAACCTGCACAAAAGATGGAAAGATGGTTACGTACTAGGGTAATTCAGGAAATCCAATCAAGGCCATTTCCCGGGGGAAAAAAACACACACAGAACATTTGTGAAATATATTCATTAAAACATAGGCAGACAGTTTACTCTCATAAAACATGCACATGTGTGTGTTCGCGTGCTGTGCACCGGTAACATACATCACAGCCCATCAGACTGCTTCCTCGATAGGCAAAGGAGGGATTTTGAAAACGATGCAGCAAGAGTAGTGGAGATTTGTCCTTAATGTGACAATAAAATGTAAAAAAGAAAAATGAATAGATAAACTCAAAATCAATGGACTAAAAGTTTATTTTCCAGGCAAGCATGAAGTTTCTTTTGGTCTATTTTACCATTTTCTGCAAGCACATTGTTGCACCAGGGATTCCGTGTGTCCACCCTGAAAGAGGTCCTCAATGACTTTACATTGGTACTGTTTCTGTGGTGAGGACACGTTAATTTACCAACGTGCTGCCACCACGGAATTATGTGAGAAGAGCTCGGGCCCCTGTCACGTATTTCTGTGAGATCAGGTTGCATGAAACAACTCCCGCCCTACTGTGCTGTGATTGGCTACTAGTAGTGGGCTGTGAGCCTGAGCAGTTGTCTACCAAACATTATACGATCACTGGTTTGGCATGAGAAGTGTTCGGGCAGTGTGAGATTGAGAGTGGAAGCATGCCAGAAGGTGTTGTTCGTTTCTTAAAGTGACTGATGAAGATACCGGGCGCCTCATTAAATGGAGGGGTGAAAATGAGGCCCTCTTCACAGGGAGGTGTAATGCAGCTGTGAAATGCTTTGAGTAAGAAATGTATTTTCTTTTAATATTGTATTTTACTCATTGTAATTTTGTGTACGTTGTGTTAACACATGGGCTTATCCTCAGTTATTTATGTGTCACCAATATTATTCTTGTGCTTTTGAATGATTATCAGACGTTTGTGTGCGTTTTGTAGGAACTGAAGGCACCTCGCACAGTTGTGAGCACAGAGGGGGGAGAGATCACTGTTACAAACAAAGTGGTTTGCTGCCATGGATGAGATGCTGGGGCCATCAATAATTCCCCCTATCCTCATCACATCATGTGTGGCCCTAATGCCTGCAGCAGTGGCCTCTCCTCCCTCCCAACCAAGCCTCATCCAGTAGCTCCCGGGGGAAACCGGATTTATGGGTCTCTTTCCTCCAGGAGCTTGATGAGCGAGAGATGAGGCACAGGAGAGAGAAGAAAGGATTGAGAGAGAAAGACGAGAGACGGGAGAGACAGCACGATGAGCAGAGAGAATGGATGGACAGTAGAAAGAGGGAGGAACGAAGAGCGAGGAGGAGAAACTAAGACAATTTTGGAAAAAGTTTTTGTTTTGTTGGTTAAAATTAAAAGTTCAGGGACAGTTGAGAAGAGTGTCTGTGTCTCTTTTTCTGTTATACACTACAGAGTTCGATATAACCCATGGCCAGTCAGAGTCATGGGAAAGTTGAAATGCATGTGGGGAACTTTTTCAGCGTCGTAATATGAATTGCCGGGCCAAGAAGAAAGATGAAAGAAAATGTCTGCGAAAGAAAAATACGAGGCAGAGAAAAGGAGGCTTTTTATACCCTCATGGAAGGAAGAATACTCATGGCTACAACATAGCGACGGAGGTGATATGTTCTGTTCCGTTTGTCTGCGATTCCCAGTGAAGGCTGACTGGGTGGGGGTGTTTTTTAAAGGAACAAACAACTAACGGAAACATGCTACCGGCTGCCGGGCCGCCTAACGTCTGGGTAAGACGGGCAAACACCAAGCGTCACCAGCAGGTGAATAAACTCATCATGCGGCCTACCACACCATTAAGTACGAACAGCCTTTCGTTTCGTATGAAATAAGCACTTTAACTCCATGTCTGTGGTGGACAGGTGGCTTGCAGCAGCAGACAGAAGGAGCTTGGAGTGAACACACAAACTTTTTTTCCTCTCCCTGTTCTACGTGATTGTGATCTACTCTGTGTTCAATGGCAGATCTCTCAGCATTCTTAGTTATCAACACAAGAAAATGTGTACAATTGATGTAAATGAAATTAATTTAATAAATAGATAGAATTGCTTTTGTCATTGCACAGGAAGCACAAGATCTTTTACAGTGACAGTTACAGTATTACATTCACACCGTCCAGAAACTTAAGCACAGTATGAGGATGAAGGAGTTAGGGCAGAGCAAGCAGTGACAGAATATACAAAGCTGTTATAGAAAGTTTCTTTGTCCAGTTGATTTGATTTAACTGCTTTGGATAACCATCGATGAATGAGAACCTTCGCAGACAGTGACAGATAATGGCAAAATATCTCAGGTATGTGCTCAGGTGTGTCTGGTATTAAGTTGTTCTTAGATCCAAGGGGATGACATGAAAAAGTAGTGCCAAAAGCCAGTGTGTTTCCAGGTAGATCCAGACAGGCCTTCATGGTTACCGTATCGGCCTGGCAATCTTGTCCTTTACCTGTTTCCACCTCTTACGACTTGGACAAGGGGTTGGATTTCTAAGAGGCAAAGATGAACAAACTATATACAATTATTTACAACAGGATTGAATAAAACAATAACGGTAACTTCTCTGAATATCATTAAGAACAGAAACGGAACTCCCTGGGTAGAAAAACAACTAACAATAATCATGTTCTTGTAGAACTGGTACCCAATCCCTTGGCGCAGACACTGCCGCTGCAAGCCTGTGCCTGAGTGTGTCCCCAGACCGCTGAAGTGGTTCGTAGTAGCGCATTGTCTCCATTGGGCAGTGATGACCTCTGGCACAAACTCCACCTTCACCTCCAGTGCCTTGAGGAAAATGGAGCGCCACCTGGTCTTGAGGACTCCAAATGCCCTCTCCACCACACACCATGACCTGGACAGGCTTGCGTTGTACCTGCCTTCCACAGCATTGCGGACCGGCTCCCTGAAGGGTGTCGCCTTGGACGAGGGGTTGGATTTCTAAGAGGCAAAGATTAACAAACTATATACAATTATTTACAACAGGGTTGAATAAAACAATAATGGTAACTTCTCTGAACATCATAAAGAACGGAAACGGAACTCTGTGTAGAAAAACAACTAACTAGCAATAATCATGTAGAACTGGTACCCAATCCCTTGGGTACGGGCACTGCCGCTGCAAGCCTGTCCCTGAGTGTGTCCCCAGACTGCTGAAGTGATTCGTAGTAGCGCATTGTCTCCATTGGGCAGTGATGACCTCAGGCACAAACTCCGGTGCCTTGAGGAAAATGGAGCGCCACCTGGTCTTGAGGACTCCAAATGCCCTCTCCACCACACACCATGACCTGGACAGCCTTGTGTTGTACCTGCCTTCCACAGCATTGCGGACCGGCTCCCTGGAGGGTGTCAGCAGGCAAATGGGCTCAGCCAAGCATGGGTAACCACCATCTCCAGTCAGATACCATCCAGGAGGTGGGTTCAGCTGGTGCATGTAGAAGAGGCTACTCCTCAGGAACCGGGCATCATGCAGACAGCCAGGGAAGCCCACCACCACATCCAGAAAATGACCCTGGTGGTTGCAGATGGCCTGAAACTGCACTGAGTGGAACAGCTTTCTGTTAAAATACTGCAAACTGCCTGGGTGGGACAATGCAGATGTGGCAAACCTGTCCCTGAGTGTGTCCCCAGACCACTGAAGAGGTTCGCTGTAGCGCATTGTCTCCAATGGCACCATCTTTTTCTTGCACAAGCTCAGGCTCCAAGATATCCCCATTCCCGAGGCAGAGATGACCTCAGGCAAAACCCGGTAGGACGTTCCACAGGCCAACCAGTACACAAACACCAGGACCTCAAAGGACTTCCCCATCCATGATCCTTGTTCGCCATGAGTTGGATGAGGCTCTCTAGCGACGCCCGGGACAGACGGAAGTCCTTCCTTGTATCACCTCTCTAAAAATAAAGGCACAACAGAGGTACATGTGGATTCACCCTGCAATATGGCCCTCTTGAAGCCACCTGTAAAAGATTTTAATGAGTTTATCAGATTCATAGTGAATTTATTTGGAAAGATCTAGTGCTAGTTGTGTAATTAATCATGATAAAAGAAGGAAATGGAAAGAAATTAGTGGAAAAAAGCTCACTTATTACCACACATGATCTGTGCCTGCGCAAAAAAAGGCAGTTTCAAATTAGGAGGTTTCATATGAGTTCATACTTACGGCAGAGCAAAATTGTTCGGATACTGTTTATCAGTATTTATAAGCTATGAGCTCCCTGTGGGTAGAACACATATATTTAAAAAATATACCAATATAGTAGACAAATGTTGCTGATCCTCTCCTCAGTTATCTATCATGGGATGTAATGAACTATGCTGCCTTTAGGGGCTGCTGGCTTTGCTTTAAACTTTTAGTCTCGTTTCCATCTATTTTTCTTTTCTTTTTTTCTTTTTTTTTGATGGCTGTGACTGAGCCCTCACACTAAATGAGTTTCATGACAGGAGCACACGGCCATCTGCCCTGAGTTTACTCCAACCGGAAATTAGTCTAAAGCTCTGAAATTGCTTCAAATATCACGTGGTTTAAGGTCAGCATTAGCCTTACTCCAGCTCACCTCCATTTTTGTCGTTGGTCCTTTCTGCATCTGCTACTGTGCGTCACACTGTGTGATGTGACTTGGTGTGTTGCCTCGTTACTGTGAGCTGCAGGAGCCTCCCACTCCCTATAGCTTTAGTTGTCTCTGTCTGGTAACCCTGGCTAGCCGGGACACACGGTCAGTGAAAATGAAAGGGGATAATAAGCCAGTCCAGACAGAACAAAGGAAATGGGATGTCTGTAGTTGCCAGCATGTACATACTGAATGTGTGTGTGGTATTCAGCTATGTGACACTGTAAGTGGTGATCAGAACTTATGATATGCAAGCAAAACCTGACATAGTTTCTGTATGTATTCTGCCACCCTACTTACATTTACAAAATAACCAACATTTTAATTATAAAGCCATTTATCTGTTCCAGAGGATTAAAAACACCCATGCTGTTTTACAATTAGTGAATGAAAACATCCCCTTAAATGAGATTGCGAGAAAACTCTCATTGGATTAGATAGAGACTGAAAGAAGGCATCCAGGTCTACAATGATACATCCATGAGGCATGTCTTTTGGTTTAGGTATGCTGGTTGGCAATAATGTGTTTCAACCAAGATTATTATAGTTTTGAAATGTTCTTTAGTTTTTTTATTTAATTTAGTTTTTCAGTTTTCTTTTTTATTTCAGTTTAGTTTTAGTTAGTTCAACAAGTTTAGTTTTTATTTTGAAGGAATTGACTAGTTTTAGTTGTTGTTTTATTTTGAAGGAATTGACTAGTTTCAGTTTAGTTTTTATTTAGTTTTAGTTTTTCAGGTATTAAGAGAAAGCCTTGACTTGTAGAAGCTAAAAGGATGAAATAATGTGTGACACCAAATATGTTTTATCATCAAGTCCTTTTTAATTTCATTCTTTAACCACGAAGATGAACTTTCAAATTTGTGGGATTTTTCCCTTTTAGTTGCATCCCACAAATGGTCCCATCAGTCCTCATCACTATACATTTACTCTCATCTATCAGTAGGTCCTACTCAAAGTAGTCCCATATTGGGCTGCAACTTTAGCCATTTCTAGCAAATCATAAAATGCCCGCTAAGCACCTTCTTCATGCAGTATGCTGTGGATGATATCCACTATGCTGCCCCCCTCTGGAGGGTAGCAGCATATCTGCAATTCAGTTTAGTTTTAGTTAGATTTACATTGTTCATTGTAGTTTTTATTTTAATTTCACTTAACTAAATTATTTTTTCATTGCTAGTTTTAATTTTAGTCGTAGTTATTTAGTTTTGATTAACTATAATAACCCTGGTTTCAACATAATGACTTTTGTTTTTTTCCCCCAAGATCATCTATTTGTTTTTTGGCACCGATTGCCTCCAAATTGTATTGTACAATTCAAATGTCTAGGACCCTTTTTTATTAAATTTACCTTGATAGACATACATATGTCAAATGTACAGTCACTGCTTTGACTGACTGAAAACTTTGACTGCTGATGTTCACATGAAGTTGCTTCAACCTTGAAGACTTTGTTGTGATTGATGATTTCAGCAATCAAATACTTGACAACAAAACAAAGCACATGTTTTATTGATGTGAAAAAAACCCAAGTATAGAGATATCGCTGCGGCTGATTTGTGAGTTGTGGTTTCCGTGGTTTCATATCAGTCAGATTAATGCTAGGCTATGACTTCTTATACTTTGAACCTATTAATGTCAACCCTGTGCACCACAATCAGATCATTAATCAGCATTGCTTTGGTTGAGAATGCTCTATCGCGGTGCCTGTATGCTGTTTACCACCGGATTTACTGGCTATATTTATAGATGTATCCGCTGGTATAATTGCAATCAAGCCACTATAATTAGTCAGATAGACGAGGACATGCTATCATCTGCCTGTGAGTGCAGTAAGGCAGACAGTTTTAGACACACCACACCACACTGTAGTTTTGAGCACAGACAATAATGCTGTCCTGCTATGATCTGACCCTAACCCTATCATCATCATCATCATCATCATCATCATCATCATCATCATCATTTCAAGTGAGAAACTAGTCCATCTGATATAATGTAACAGTCAGAATTCACATTTTCAGCTTTTTTTTAACCCTCCTGTCGTCCTCCTGGGTCAAACTGACCCCATCTCTTTTTGACTGTTCCTTCCTTCCTTCCTCTTTCTTTAATTTTTTCCTTCGTTTTTCTCCTCCTTCCGTCTTTCTTTGCTCCCTCCTCCTTCCATACTTTTTCTTTCTTTCTTCCTTCCTCCCTCCCTCCTTTTTCCTTCCTTCCTACTTACTCCTTTCCTTCCTTCCTTCCTTCCTTCCTTCCTTCCTCATTTCCTTCATCCCTCCCAGCAGCATGACATCACTCTTTAAAAAAATAAAACCTAACAGGGCTGTGGTTAAGATTTGATTTAAGCACAACACAGTTAGGGAAAATGTGGGTTTAGGTTCGTAGACCTTTGTTGTCATGGTTTGGGTAACCAGGGGTTTCATAAAAGTCCATCCTTTGTGATACTTTGTGAACTTCATGGTCACTTCATTGTCAGCTTATTTCTCTGCTGTACACACCACTACAAAGTCAGTGTGAAACAAAAGTACATGTCCATAAACGTATTTTTTTCTCTCGTCACGTCTCTGTATTCCCATGAGCAGGTCAAGCACAAGTGTTTAATGCTTTTTAGGTGCTCAGGGAGTATGCATAATTAGGTGAGTAACCTGATTTTAAAAAGTCCATTTATCAACCACAAAGTGATGTGGTAGCACAGTGCTGTTGTAACTTTGAATCACTGAATTAAATATTTAATTCACAGGTTGATTTATCCACTACAGAGAGAAGTCATTAAGCTTCTGATGCATGTGCCTAATCAACAGGTTTACATTGGATTTTACTTAAGGGGGAATCTAAAACAGCGCATTGTATTCCCTTAACCTACACACCTATATGGAGTTCTTATCCCACTGAAAAAGAGCAATGTGACTCTGGGAAGAAAAACACCATGAAAAAATAAAGACCATCACCAGAATAAATAATGATTCTCGTGGGCTATATAATGATTACATACAGTATGCCTTTGGCCAGCAACAACAAGAAAAGATGGAGGCCTTACCTGAATCCCTGTGAGCTCAACTGAGATTCAGCATGTGATGCCCCTGTGGGTTCATGTGTGGGTGTGGCTATTTTCTCTCTCCATTGCAGGTGAAGAGCTGTGGCTGATTGCAGTAACTTCCAGGCACCTGGGCCCAGTGCCCTGAGGCTTATTTGTGACTCTTCTTTCTCATTCTTAGAAAGTCTATGTGAGAACTCAGACCTCTCTGCTGACTGTCTCCCTTCTGCTAGTCCCCACAGGCACCATCCTAGATTTGGTTTGGTTTGATTTCTGGACATGCAGCTTCAGTTGTAGTTATCTTGTTATCTTGTTTTCTGCACATTACAACACCCTCACACACACATATTCACACATCCGTTATCCAGCCCGAACACTACTGATATCCACACTTCATACTTTGACTTCAAGCACTTTAATTTGGCTACTTTTCTGTTTTTTTCACTTCAATAAATGTATTTTGTGAAACCTGTGCTACTGCGTGGCCACGTGACCCAGGTTATAACCAGGCGGGTAGTTCCGGTCCTCTGAAATGAGGCCAACACGGAAGTAACTTAGAACTGCATTCTAGCAAAAGGCCACCAGGGGGCGACCGTTTTGGTGTCAAAAGGACTTCCGTCTCAATACGAGTCAATGGAGAATTCACCAACTTCTCACTTGATTTCTAACCTCAGTAAACATTTTCAAAATGTGTTTATGGCCTCAATCGCTAGTTTAAAGCCTTCTTTAATGCAGTATGATGTTCATTTGTGACATTTTGGCCTCCCTGATTTTATATTTGACGATAAAGCAGGGTATGCATTAGGGCGTGGCTACGTCCTGATTGACAGGTTGATTGCACAATATCCTTGAGATCCAGCCCTCGCAACCTCAACCTCCGCCTCATGCCCATATAAGTAGAATCTGTGTTTTTATTTTTCCCAGCATGCACCTGAAATTTTCAAGCTGGCGCTGCCTAGATTGGAAACTATTGACTTCCGAGCAGCAGCACAACGTCACTCATAACTGCGTTTATGACTTAAGTCAGTCAGACTCGAGTTGTAAATTTGAGAACTTGAGACTTGGTTGAATTGGAAATTTGAGACAGATAACTTGGAAGGACATCATAAAATTATTAGTTATGTTGTGTTCTGTTGTTTTAATTTTATTGGGTGATTTCTAGTACAATGCGTATAAACCTGGAGATCTACTAAGACGAAGCAGACCATCAGAGAGCAACGAGTTACTCCCACCTCTGCTCGCTGGCCTAGCAACATTAATGTAATTGTAATTGACATGCAATTATCTACTCCTCGAATACCAGATGGTGACACACTTTTCTTTTCATCTTATTTTCAGGCCTTTCGGAGAAAGTCATATAACTGGGTTAGAAGTTAGGCAAGAAAGAAAATGTTGGCACCCAGCACAGTTTCTTGTCTGTTGGGTCAGGCTGTCAGGTCATTATCGGGCTGATGTCTGATAGTCCGAATTCAATTTTACAATAAACAAAGCCCAAAGGCATGGAACATCTTATGGAAAGATGCTTTATATGCTGACTGCTGTGTGTTTGCTAATCAGAAAGCATGGACTATCACAGCTACACATAAAGTGACACCACATGTAGCGTATGGGTGGTTATGTCTGGCTGTGGGTAGAGAACAGACCCACCATGCCAGTTGGCGCACCTGTTTTTGGGTCATGTTATTTGGCTAAGGACAGGATAAAGTGGGAGTAAAGGAAAGGGACACTACCACCCTCTGCAGTTGTAGACTCCATGTTTTAACGGACAGGTCTGCGTTCCTGCTTTCCCAGATGAGCTTCTCGGAAATCAGCAGGGTCAGTGTGAAACCTCGTCACGCCCATGCTTTGACAGGGTTGGCGCCCCCATTTAATTCCATCCTGTCTCCTGACCTCACCTGGGACGTCCAGATTGTTATCAAACTGTCTGATATTTCTGTCAGAGGCCCTGCAGTGTGACTTGTCAAACGAGCCAAGCTGTCGTTCAGTGGAGAGAGATATTCTAACATCATATCGCTTCTTCTCCTCTTTTTTACCAGCTTTACATTTTCTGACAGGCAACGTTTTTTTAATAACTAATTATTCTCAGGAGGTGACTAACACTGCAGCTGTAACTGACTCACTAATTTGCTCATTAGGTTGCTCATCCATAATTCAATTCAGTGTATTTTATAGAATATTTGTTATAAATACATCAGTAAATCCTTTGATGTGTGGAAGAGAAAAGGGTTCAAAACACATTTTTGTTTTCTCTTTTTGTTTCACAGAGAAAAGAAGCAGTCCAAACAAGTTGTTGATCATTTGTCACTGACATGGTATAGTATAAAGTACGGAAGGATGGTTCATATAATTGCTATGGCATTTAGGACGGAAGCCTTATTATCTAGCCAATCATGTTGAGTAAAGGTCAAGCTATTCTTTCAACAATCTAAAAGGTGTTTTTGTCCCCTTTCACACACACAGGGATGGATTTGAAATACAGTCAATGAAATTAGCCTTAAAATAATCCCTTCTTTTTTTTTTTTTTTAAACATTTGTTTATTACATTTTGTTAGTTTTACAGAAACAATACAGAACAAAGCACATATTATAATAGCAATAATAATGTTAATCAAACAGAAATACAGTAGATACAAATAAATACAATTAACTGTGAGAAAATAAATAAATAAAATAAGAAAATAATAATAAATACAATTAAATAAATTAATAAAATAATAATAATACAAATAAATAAATAATTAAATCCTGCCGTCTACTTCCATATCATTTTTCTCAAGGAAATTACAGAAGACCTTCCATATTTTCCAAAACTATTTTCCAAATCAATTGACTGTTCCTTCCTTCCTTCCTTCCTCCCTTCTTTCCTCCGTCCAGCCTTCCTTTCCTTCCTTCCTCCTTTCCTTCTTCCTCCCTTCCTTCCTTCTGTCCTCCGTCCTTCCTTCCTCCCTCCTTTCCTTCCTTCTTCCTCCCTCCTTTCCTTCCTTCCTCCTCCCTCCCTTCCTTCCTCCCTTCCTCCCTTGACTCGAGGACAACAGGAGGGTTAAGTTTACATTATATTACTGTATGCATGTCTTGTCTGCTTGTTGACGTGTCTGTTAAGGCCACTTGTCCATTTCTCTATTAAATCTGCCTTTCTGTCCATCTCTCTCTGACAGTTACCAAATTACTCTGAATGAATAAACCATCAAAGGCCAGGTGAGACAGGTCAGAGGTCTCAGGGTTAAGTGTGCTAGTAATATTCCCTCACGGCTGATCGCTTCACACTTTCAGGAGTCAAAGTTCATCAATATTAAAGACAGACAGTGTGCTGTATGCTATATGTGCTACCTTTTAACCATGAACGTGCACAGGATGTTAGAAGGGCAAGGACACAAATCCATAAAAGCATCCACATTTATCCCTCTCCACCTCTCCATAGAAGGTTAATAATTGCTTCAATAATAACAGGCACCAGATAGATGCTGATATCGTATGGATAAGATACTATTACTGTGTGCCAAGAAATTAGTTTGATATAATCTATCATATCACAATACAGAGGCTCGGAAGACATCATGTATATAAGCCACAATTCTAAAAAGCAACAAATAAGGTTTTAAATAAGGTGTATGAGACGCTGGTTTATTCATTCATTTTTTTTATTGATTTAAGATAAAGATTTTAAGAGATAGCAATCATGCGGCTCTTTTAGACTTTTGAAATGTGATCATACTGAATCAATCAAATTCTGGTAATGAAACGAGTCATTTTACAAGGGTTTTGAGGCTCAGAAAAATGTACCTGCTAATTTACAGGCATCTCATTCACAATGTAAGTCAATGGGGAAAAATCTTTTTGGGCTCTATAGCGACGTGAAATTGTAATTACCGTAAATTCAAGACTATAAGCCGCTACTTTTTCCCCACACTTTGAACACTGCGGCTTCTACTATGGTGCAGCTAATGCATGTTCATTTTTTTTCCCGTGGCACCAAAAACATTTTTATGTTGTGTTTATGTTACCATGCGGATTAAATTAAAAGTTAAAAAATCGTTGTTACGTACGTTTTTCACTTTGCTCCATGTTTGATTCACGTTGTTGTCTGACTCGTTCATAGGAGAGAACGGGAGAGTTCGCTCAGTAGGCAGTAGGTAAGTTTTAATTGAAAGTTTTCCAATACAAGATGTAGGCTATAATGACAGGTGCGAATGAGGTAGATTACTCCAGTAAAAGTCAGACTTAGTTTAATGACTTAGAAGTCGCCAAATGACTTACTTTAATGAATTTCGTTAGTTTATATAATGCAGATTTGTAAAATATTACTTTTATGAGGGTCACAGTCACAGACTGTAGAAACTTAGCATTTCATAATTGTGGTAACAGCAGTGCAACAGATGTAATAAAGTCCACGCAGCACGCTGGTTTGCGTGCAATCGCCGATGGCTGTCAGGCATGGCCGGACCAACCCTAGCTAATATCTCATATTACAACGTGGGACACCTGCGGCTTAAAATCCAGTGCGGCTTGTACAAGTACAACATTGATTTTCTTCCTAAAATTAGAGCATGTGGCTTTTAATCAGGTGCGCTCTGTAGTCCGGAATTTACAGTACATGGTTTGGCCACTATGTCAAATTGGCTTCCCAGTACTCTTCTTGTATCCAGTTCTCTTTATGCATCTATGGTTTTGTATGGGATGTGCGATGACAATAATTGTCCCCTGAAGGTTAGTTTCATGCAACTGAGTTCTGTCAACTACAGTCACTTTACCTCACAGCAAACTATTAACACTCACATATACTAATATAAATTCTCTGTCAGCTGTCAGAAGCAAGATGAGGCACTGAGTATGTGTGTATGTGTCATGCATGATGTAGCAGGAATGATGAAAAAATGGCACCCCAAAAAAATGCTAAGCTCTATCATTACACATGCCTACCTTTTACACTCCATCCAGGTAATTATGGTTCTACGCTCACCCGTCATGTTTCCTGCTAAATCCAAGATGTAACAAAATGACACTGAGGACTTTTAATCAGTTAAATGGACTTTGCTGTCACTGACAGCTTTCTATTACTATCACTATTTTATATTACCATACATTTTTACAAAAAACCCTAAAATGTCGATTATGTCAAAAAAGAAGAAAATACTTGTCAAAGTTGTTTTTCAAATTAAATACGCTGGCACAGTCTGACTATTAGCAGACATGCACAGCAGGGAAGCCATAACTGTGAGTAGTCCAACTGTTTTCTGTTTCATTTTATGATGACATGAGCAATGGTTTAGTGTAAGTACATGAAACAGCTTGAGTAAGGTTAGGAAACAGCAAGAAATTAATTGTTCGTGTGAGGCAGAAGGTGAACTCTGGTTTTCTTAGTGATGCCATCCCAGCCACCATTTTTCTGCTTACTTAACCCTCCTGTTGTCCTCGAGTCAAGGAAGGAAGGGAGGAAGAAAGAAGGAAAGGATGGAAGGGAGGAAGGAAGAAAGGAAAGGAGGGAAGGGAGGAAGGAAGGAAGGAAGGAAAGGAGGCAAGGGAGGAAGAAGGAAGGAAAGGAGGGAGGAAGGAAGGGAGGAAAGGAAAGGAGGTAAGGAAGAAAGGAAAGAAGGAAGATCATGGGGAGGAAAGAAAGAGACAAGGAGGGAGGCAGGAAAGAAAGAAGGACAGAAGGAAAGAAGGAGGAAGGAAGGACAGAAGGAAGGAAAGGAGGCAGGGGAGGAAGAAGGAAGGAAGGGAGGAAAGGAGGGAGGAAGCAAGGGAGGAAAGGAAAGAAGGAAGGAGAAAGGAAAGAAGGAAGATCATAGGGAGGAAAGAAAGAGACAAGGAGGGAGGCAGGAAAGAAGGAAGGAAGGACAGAAGAAAAGAAGGAGGGAAGGAGGAAGGAAGGAAGGAAGAAAGGGGGTTGGAGGAAGGAAAGAAGGAACAGTCAAAACAGACGGGGTCAATTTGACCCGGGAGGACGACACGAGGGTTAAAGGCACATTATTGTACTTCCTGTACTGACTCTGAGTGTTGGCATTGGAGGTAAACACTGTGCTGCAGAGTCATCCAATATGAATGTGATTGCTGGGCAGTGTGCGCTGTGCTGGGCTCATCGCTTGGTTGAGCAGCTCCTCTCACTCTGTGGGAATACAATAGCTCGGTGTTGTCAGTGTTTGACGTTCTGTAGAGGAGGATGGGGGGGCAGAAAAATGAGCATTTGACATTTGCACTGGGAAACTGAGGGGTCCAACTAACGGGGTTGTCTGGCCAATTAATACATTCATGAGATTCAAAGGGCACAGTTCTCATCCCAGTGTTGTTTAATGTTAATTAAATATGTGGGAATAAAAAGATTGTGCACTATAATTGAACTCTTCAAACACCTTCCCAAAGTGTAATAACTTCGATTATGAAAATATACCACCACAGGGTTGCGTGATAAAATGTTTCCCCCGTTGCTGACACCTCAAATTGCTATTTCCACCTTTCTTTATCCCTTCCTTTGTAGCATCATTCTATCACACTGAGCAACACATCTCAATGTGCTCCTTACAGCCCCATATTTGCTGCCTTCTGTGTGCTGAAATGGGTGCCCTACATTTGAAAATGCCACATCAACTCTATTGTTGTTTGTCAAATCCATTTGAAATTCAGTGGAAGCAAGCCCACCCACAGTCGGCACACGCCTCTTTGAGCTCTGAGCACCGTCAGTGTGAGTGTTATAACGCAGGCTCTTTTTTTGAGTAGAGAATGGTATGTTTCTGATTTTCTGTCTAGTTCAGTTCCCTTAGTGAACTGAATTGACAGCCTGAATTCTGCTATATACACTGCAAGCCTCAGTTAAACCTGCCTATATGGCCCCACAACTACACACTTCTATGTTTGATTGTGCTCTGACAGAAAGAGAAGTCTTTATACACACACACCTGTTTCTCCTTCTGGATACACACTCAAAGAGTTGATACACACAGGCACACAAACATAAGAAGCAAGAGATGTGCAAGCTTGAAATGTCATGGTCACATAAAATTGACACAGCCTCTCCTGTATGTATATATGTATGTATGTGTGTGTGTGTGTGTGTGTGTGTGTGTGTGTGTGTGTGAGAGAGAGAGAGAGAGAGAGAGAGAGAGAGAGTAAGCACAAATAGCAAAATCAACCCAAACTGGCTTAATTTACAAAATTCACTTTCTCTTCATACATTATACTTATCCATCAGACACTTTTTATTCAATATGCCTCAATTTGACATTTTGGGAAACATGCTTATCTGTTCGAAGGAAAGAAAATTCGCCAGC